>NW_011145407.1:0-491 GCF_000146605.3 Meleagris gallopavo
GGGTGGATACAGACGGTGACGGACAGACGGACGCAGAGGCGATGCAGGCGGACGGACAGACGGACAGATGCAGGAGAACGGACACGGGTGAAGACAGACGGACAGGCGGACGGATACAGGCGGAAACGGGCAGACGGACAGACGGACAGACAGGGATAGAAGCGGACGGACAGACGGACAGACGGGGGGAATAGATAAAAGGCAGACGGGCCCAGGCGGACAGACGGACACGGATAAAGGCGGACGGACAGACGGACCGCTCGAGTCGGGTGGGCGCGGATAGGAGGCCAGCTGGGGGGCAGACGGACAGACGGACGGGCAGACGGACGGACGGACGGACGGAGATACGGGCAGACAGACAGACGGACAGGAAGGCGAGGCGGACACAGGCGGGCTGCCGCGGTTGGATGGACGCAGGGACGGACAGACGGACGGACGGATGCACAGACAGGCAGATGGGACGGACGGACGGACAGATGCTGACGGATGGA
>NW_011145408.1:0-322 GCF_000146605.3 Meleagris gallopavo
TGGAAGCGCTGCCCAAAGCCCAACCCCCACCGCTGCTCCATCCGCAGCGTTCAATGCCTTAAAAAGCCCACGGGCGCCGCGCGCTCCTCCCAGCTCCGCGCCTGCCGCTGTGGGGCCGCGCGGGGGAACGGAATGGGGAACAGCGCCGGGGAACGGGGCCAGGGAACGAGCCTGGGGAGGGAGTGCGGGCAGCCCAGCTCCACGGAGCCTCTGCCGACCCGGGCAGCCCCGGCACCGGGAGCGCAGCCCACGGCAGCACGGCCCGGAGAGCTCCATCGGAGCATCACCTCCCGAGCCCACCGCGTGTCCGCGCCCCATCGCG
>NW_011145408.1:3974-9322 GCF_000146605.3 Meleagris gallopavo
GCGCGGTGAGGCACGGCACGGCACGGCGCTGCGGCAGCGAACATCTGGTTCCCATTAACAGAAGGACGCGAGAGGCCGAGGAACGGCTGCACCGAGCGCCGCGCTGCTGCGGGCTGCGGCCCCGACGTGGGAAAGGCAGCGCTGGGCGCCCCGTGCGCTGCTCCCGGTGTGCCGACGTCGGCACGGAGATGCAGGCAGGTTTTGCTGCGGGAGGATCGCAGCGTGGGACGGCTGCGTCCGATGCGCCGGCACGGAGGGGCACAGAGCCCATCTGCCAGCCTGGAAACAGGGCTAAAGGGCCCTTTGGGTCCTGGAGCACCTCCCGTCACCGCTTACAGCAACAACGATCCTCTTAATCCAGCAGCAGCAGAGGAAGTGAGAAATGGAAACAGAGCAAAGGGGTGAACCTAAGGGATGGACGGCGCAGGAACAGGATGCAGCGGGCAGGTGAAAGCACCTGGAGGTCACGAGGAGACAAAACCTCCCTGCCACCCCACTGCACTGCACCCAGAAACCACATTTTCTAGAAATGCAAACCCACTTCGGGCAGAACAGAGCACAGAGCTCAGCGGCAAACGTTTTAGGAAAGGAAACAGAGCTCTGGAGGTGGTGCATCGCCGTGCACCAAGGTTACAGCAGAGCTGTGGGTGAGAACATGCATGGCACTGAGCAGACACTGTGGGTCCTGGAGCAGCAGAACTGCCTGCAGCCCACCTGCAGCCCTTCCCCAGCCTCAGCCCCACTCCCCACTGCTGCCTGCACGAGGCAGTGCACAGCGAGCTGAATGCCTGCAGCATCGGGCGGCCGTCAGCCTCAGTCTGCAGAGAACTGAAGCGTCTGGAGAGCCTGAAAGCATTTCAGACAGTGAAAGGGGAAGATGTGTCTGAGGTGAAGCAACGGCTGAGCGTCGGGCTGCGAGCACTGCTGGGGCAACGCTGCCTCTGCTGGGAGCTCCCAGGCTTCGTGCCAGCCCCACTTCTGGGTTCTGATGGCTCCTAAGGGATACCGAGAGCTTCCACGAAGGGGCGGCTGGGCGGATGAGGACGTGTCCCTGTGATGAGCAGGCAGCCGGGGCTCCTCTGGAGGAGTGGTTTGACAGCCGTGCTCCGCAGTGAAATGAGAGCACAGGAAATCACAGCAGCGCCGCTGGGCACAGCGCCTGCAGCCACATGTCAGTGGGTGAACACACAGCTTGTGCTCCTCCTGCTTCTGCCCGCACCTGTGCTGACTGCTTTGAGCCTCTGAGAGCAGAGCAGAGCTGCTCCGAATCGGTGCGACCTTCCCCAGACAGAGCCCTTGCACCGCTGCTCTGCTCCCACCCGTCCCCACCCCCAGGACCACCACCAAGCCCCCCATGCAGCCTCAGCGAGGCCCCGCTCCCATCCCTGCCGTCCCACAAGGCAGGGCGGCCCAGCCCAGCAGCTGCAGGTACTGAGCTCCCACGATCAGTGTCTGCAGCCCACGGCCGTGGCTGGGCTTCAAGCAGAGCTGGGCAGAGGCAGAAACACTGAGAGTGATGAGAGGGGCAGCGATGGGGCGCCAGCACCGTGTGCTGCTGCAGTCCAACACAGCTGAGCCCGGCGCAGTGTGACCCGACCCGCGCAGTCACGGCGTTATCCCACGGATCGCAGCACAGCCGTCAGCCCCAGCACGACCTCAGTGCCGCCCCTCCGCACTGGCGGCAGTCAGGAGCCGACGATCGCTTTGCCGATCGCTTCCTGACGCCTCACAAAAGGCCAGCAGTGCCTCCAACTGTTCTGGATCCCGCGCCACTGCTCCGAGAATAGAAAAGTAACCACAATCCCTGGCCAAGTCCCGGCTTGTTAATTAGGCTTTCTTTTGTAGAGGCAGCCAGCCCAGCCTTTCAAAGCCCTCCCTCACTGCTCCGCTCCTTCCAGCCCTCAACAGCTCGCTCTCAAGCCAGCTATATAAATGCAGCACAGACGAGGCCGTGAGCCCTGGGCGAGGCGGCGCCCATCTGCGCCTCATCCCGCAGACCCCAGCCCGGCTGCAGGACCCACCGGGACCTGAGGTCCCCCTGCTCCTCCCGGACCAGCAGGGACAGGGATGTGCCCACAGCCGGCAGCTCCTGGGGCAGCTGGGCAGACTGCTGAGCAGCCCGCGGTGCCTGCAGGCACACAGCGCAGAACCACAGAGCCGTTCATGTTGGAAAGGACCTCCACGACCAAAAAGCCCAACCTGCCCGGCTGCCAGCAGGGTACCAGGAGGTGGCTCTCAGCCAGAAGCAGACGAGCAGCTCCCATGCAGTGCTGTGCTCCTGAGCACGGAGTGTCTGTGCAGAGTGAGCGAGCACGGAGTTAAAGGCTGCGTTAGAAACTGTGTGCAGAAAGTGCTGAGATGGAAAGGCAAACACACGTTCGTGGGCAGGAGGCTCTTGCAACTGAAATAATCATAGAATCACAGAACCATAGAATGGCCTGGGTTGAAAAGGAGCGCAATGATCATCTAGCTTCAACCCTCCTGCCATGGACAGGGATGCCAACCAGCAGCCCAGGCTGCACAGAGCCGCATCCAGCCTGGCCCTGGATGCCTGCAGGGATGGGGATCCACAGCCCCCTTGGGCAACCTGTGCCAGTGCCTCACCACCACCCTGTTTGCTCTCTGTGTTGCTTTCTTGCGAGCAAATTCATTTGACTTCTCTATTTAAAGACAAAATAATACAAATAAATGATAATAATGAAGTTACGAATAACAGCAGCCATCTGTCCTGTATAATGGAGAGAGATGGAACCATGACCTGGGCTCCTGGTGCTGCAGCCCCCATCCCTCATCCCACTGCTGTGCCCACCCGCACCCTGCAGCCCTGACTGCCAGCCCTCGCTGTGTCGCACGGAGAGCTGAGGGACGCCCTGCTGTCCCCCCCGTGGCACCACAGAACGACGCAATCATTCAGGGCAGAAAAGACCTCTGAGATCCCCAGCTGCAGCCCATCTCACTGTGCCCACGGCCCGCGTCCCCCAGCACCACATCCCCACAGCTCTGGGCACCCCCAGGATGGTGACTGGTGACCCCCCGCCCCCTGGGCAGCCGTGCCAGTGCCCGACTCCTCTGTGGGGAAGAAATTGCTCTTGACACCCAACATGAGCCTCCACGCTGCAGTGTCAGACACCCCTCATCCTAACAGCAGCGCTGACGGCGCTCGGCACCCGGTGCGCCCACCTCACACCACAGCCAACCCTGACACACAGCTTTCCAGGCCAGGACTGGACCCCAGCCCCTCATCTCGGCCCGCAGGCACGGAGCAGAGCAGGGCTGGCAGTGCCGGAGCAGCCCTATGGCGCGGGGCCGATGCCAGGGCGCGCACAACCACCAACCACAGACCACACAAAGCAAGCTGCGCTTTCTGCCCGCGTTCCCACCGTGCCCCAGGGGCTCTGCTGTGACCGCAGGCACCTCAGAGCGGTGCAGCGCTTCCTCCCAAAGGCACCCAATGGTGCCACGGCCCCCGGCCCCGGGGAGCCCCTCTGTGCCACACACCGTTTCCCGCTGACATAGGTTCACAGGGACCCCCAGGCTGACCGCAGAGGGGTCTGAGTGCAGCCCACAGCCCCAGCAGAGCTTCCTGTGTGGTTGGGGCAGGAGGCGGCGATGGGTGGCACAGCTCCTCCAAGGCTGATGGCATCAGAGCTGATGTGAAGCAGGGCGGGACGGACGGCTGTTGCACCGTGCCCAGCGAGATACCCTTACCAACAGCAGAGGGACAGGAGCTTCTGCCGTTCTCTGCAGACTCTGAGGGCTGTGTGACGACACGACAGCCATCCCTCCTCCGTGGCAGAGTCCATGTTGCCCCCACCAGCCCAAAACGGGGCAGGATGGTGCAAAACTCCAGTGGAAACTCAGCTGCTCTGGTACCATTTTCATTTGAACTCCACACTGAGAGCCTAATTAATCCATTTTACACCTTTCGTACCGACCTGAAATTGTTCTATCTTCCTATCAGGAAACCGCCCATAGAACCACAGAATTACTGAGGCCAGAAAAGACCTCTGGGGTCCCCAACCCCACCCCAGCCCCACCATCCCCACTGGCCACATCCCAGCATCCAACCCGACCCTCCCAGTGCCACTCCATCCCAAACCCACGGCAATCCAGCACAAGCGCTGCTCACACGCTGACAGCTGGACGAGGCAGCGGCGCCCAACAGCCGCAATCCACGCGCTGAGAACAGAGCCACGCACACAGAGCAGCCCCGCAGCACAGCCCTGCTGGACGTGGGCGCCTGATGCACCTCGCTCCATTACTTAACTCATAGCTCTGCTTTGTGTCCACTATCATCCACTTTTTCTCCATTAGCAATTAAATGTACTTAACAACTTTCTCATCCCAGGGAGCCCCTCCTCTGCGTGCCATTAATGGTGACATCTGAAGTCCTGGGCACAAACCAGAAGCGCTGCAGGGAGACCTCACTGCTCTGCCTGAATCCTGAGAGCTTGGAGTGAGGTTGGATCGGCCTCTGCTCCAGAAACAGCAACAGGGTGAGAGGGGGTGGTCCCATGTTGTGCCCAGGGAGGGTCAGGATGGATGTCGGGAACAATTCCTTCTCCAAAGAGCCATTGGGCACCGGCACAGCTGCACAGGGGGTGGGGGGTCACCATCCTGGGGGTCACCACTGGGGGATGTGGTCAGTGGGCAGGGTGGGGGGAGGCTGGGGATGGGCACGGGAATCTCAGAGGTCTTCGCCAGCCTTAGAGCCTCTGCGGTGTGCCGACATTCACTCCGCTGTTGGATGCCCACCAGTTCAAGCTGTCTGTGCCCACAGGCTGGTGGAGCCAGCTCGGTGCTGGGCAGAAGCCCTGCGAGCACACAGAAACGTCCTGCACACAGCAGGGTTGGCACTGCTCAGCCCTGCGTGCACCCACCCCTAAATCCCATCCTGCTGACACCACACAGCAGCAGCAGGACCAGAACTTCCACCCAGAAAACACCAACAGGGGCACAACCCCAGCCCACATGCAGCAGTGGCACAGCCATGGCACACAGCAACAGCCAGGAGGGCAGCAAACAGGAAACTCAGGCCAGGATCCATGCGGAACAGCAGCTGGCTGGGAGCATAAAGAGAGCATTGAGTCGGGGCTGGATGGAGAACAGCTCTCATTGAGCAGATTTTGCTCAGTCAGAGCGCAGAGCACAGCACTGAGCACAGCACTGGGCACAGCACAGAGCACAACACTGAGCACAGCACAGGGCACAGCACTGGGCACAGCACTGAGCACAGCACAGAGCACAGCACAGAGCACAGCACTGAGCACAGCACAGAGCACAGCACAGAGCACAGCACTGAGCACAGCACAGAGCACAGCACTGGGCACAGCACTGAGCACAGCACT
>NW_011145409.1:0-381 GCF_000146605.3 Meleagris gallopavo
GCCGTGCCCCACAGCCGACTCGACGGGGACGCATTCGCTCTACACCACGTACCACGGCTACGAGGTGATGTTCCACGTCAGCACCATGCTGCCCTTCACCCCCACCAACCCCCAGCAGGTCCGTGAGGCTCAGGCTGTGTACGGGGGGGGTCGGGCACATCAATGGGGCTCTAAACCCACCCCATATAACCCCCCCACTGTTCCCCACGGCAGCTCCTGCGGAAGCGGCACATCGGGAACGACATCGTCACCATCATCTTCCAGGAGCCTGGAGCGCTGCCCTTCTCCCCCCGCGCCATCCGCTCCCACTTCCAGCACGTCTTCATCGTCGTGCGAGTGCACCAACCCTGCACGCCCCACACGTCCTACAGGTGGGGGGTG
>NW_011145410.1:0-495 GCF_000146605.3 Meleagris gallopavo
CGCGTTCCAGCAGCTCCGACATCTGCAGCACCTGGGGGAGGAGGGGGGGGGACAGAGGTGGGACCTACAGCGGACCCACACCGCCCCATTGAGTGCCCCACAACTCCTCCCAGCCCCACACAGAGTCCCACAAGATGTCCTGAACCACCCACAGACAACCATAAGAGCCCCCCAAGACCCACAGACCTCTCCCAACCCCCAGTAAGAGCTCCCAAGGCTCTTTAAAGCCCCCCAGCCCCCTACCTCTCACAGATCCCCTACAACCTACCCTAACCCCCCCGCTAACAGCCTCCCAAGCCCCAACAATTCCCCACACACCCCACGGCCCCCCAGTAACAGCCCCCGAGAGAGAGCCCCCACCTGGGGCAGGCGGCGATCCCCCCCCCGGAGCCGGGCCAGGCAGCGCCGCACGAAGCCCCGCACGCGTCCCTTCTCGGCGGCTGAGCTGAGGTCAATGCGGCCCAGGGCGGCTGCGTGGGCATCGCCGCGCCCGCG
>NW_011145411.1:0-575 GCF_000146605.3 Meleagris gallopavo
GAAGAGGTGTCAGTGTAAGAGTCTCCACGTGGGTGGTCAAGGCCGTGGCTGCCTCACGGCTGATGCCTGCGTGCTGCATTCCCCGCGATAACGCCGTTCCCAAGCCCTGCCCCACGGTAAATCTGTGATGCACGATCCCCGCGGCGTGCAACTGCCCTCTGTGCCCACAGCTCTGTGTCCTCACGCAACCGCAGGATCCTGTGGGCCCTCACCCCGTGCCTGTGCTGCGCCAAAGACGTGGGCAGTAGGGGCTGAGCTCTCGTATCTGGCAACAGGGCAGTGTATCCCAGGGCTAGCCTCTTCGTGGTTCAGGGTTTGTCCCCTTCGTGTCCGCCGCAGCCCTGCACACTGCGCTCCCCGCAGCCAGTGAGACCAAACCTGATAGCTTGGGAGCAGATAACACGCTGATTTAATTTTAACTCATATGCCGGGCTCCCCTCCGCCTGCGGACACAGCACCCGGAGCGCCGTGCTGCCACAGCATCTGGCTGCCTCGATATAAAACCGACGCTGGGGCGAGGCCCTGCCCTGCGGCGCTCACCGGGCATCCACGTAATTTCTATCTCCCGCGGACGC
>NW_011145412.1:0-360 GCF_000146605.3 Meleagris gallopavo
CCAATGACCCCAATGCCCCCTTTTGACCCCAATTCCTCCATTGCCCCCACTGACCCCAATGTCCCCATTGCCCCCAATTCCTCCATTGACCCCAATGTCCCCGATGCCCCCATTGCCCCCATTGACCCCAATACCTCCACTGTCCCCGCTGACCCCAATGTTCCTAGTGACCTCAATGACCCCAATGGCCCCCTTGACCCCAATTCCTACATTGACCCCACTGACCCTAATGTCCCCATTGACCCCAATGACCCCAATGTCCCCCTTGACCCCACTGACCCCAATGTCCCCATTGACTCCAATTCCTCCATTGCCCCCAATGCCCCCATTGCCCCCAATTCCTCCATTGATCCCTATGTC
>NW_011145413.1:0-314 GCF_000146605.3 Meleagris gallopavo
GACCCATAGCGCCCAATAGAGACCCCATAGCGCCCCATAGGGACCCATACAGACCCACAGAGACCAATAGAGCCCCATAGAGACCCATAGGGACCCATAGAGACCCCATAGCGCCCCATAGAGACCCATACACCCCATAGGGACCCATAGAGACCCACAGAGTCCCATAGAGACCCATAGAGACCCATAGAGACCCATAGCGACCCATAGCGCCCCATAGAGACCCACAGTGACCCATAGGGACCCATAGGGACCCACAGAGACCCACAGCGACCCATAGAGACCCATAGGGACCCATAGGGGCCCACAGAGAC
>NW_011145414.1:0-582 GCF_000146605.3 Meleagris gallopavo
CAGTTCCAACCCCTGCTGTGTGCAGGTCACCAACCAGCAGCCCAGGCTGCCCAGAGCCACATCCAGCCTGGCCTCGAATGCCTGCAGGGATGGGGATCCACAGCCTCCTTGGGCAACCTGTTCCAGTGCCTCCCCACCTCTGGGTGGAAAACTTCTCCTAACATCCAACCTAAACCTCCCTGGCTCACTTTAACCCCATTCCCGTTGTCCCATCACTTCCCACCCTCACAAACAGCCGTTCCCCTCCTGTTTATCCGCTCCCTTCAAATACCGGGAGGCCACCATGAGTTCTCCCCCAGCCTCCCCTTCTCCAGCTGATTGAGCCCAGCTCCCCCAGCCTTTCCTCACAGGGGCGGTGCTGCAGCCCCCCCCCATCTCTGTGCTCCTCTGGACCCCCTCCAACAGCTCCCGTCTCTCCCGTCCTGGGTGCCTCCACCCCAACCACCCCCGTCCAGTAAATACCCCAATAAACCCCTTCACCCCAATAAAATCCCCATCCTAATTAAACTCTCTTTAATAGCTCTCCGTTGTATAATAACCCCCACAATCCTAGCCCTCCCAACCCTAATTAAACCCCCACCC
>NW_011145415.1:0-377 GCF_000146605.3 Meleagris gallopavo
GATGGAAAGTGGCTCGGCTATCACCTCTGCCTGTTCCCTCAGCTCTCTCAGATAAGTCTCATCTGGCCCCATGGACTTGTGGCAGTCCAGTTGGATTAGTAGGTCTCCGATTGTGTCCTCCTGAATCATGGGGGGTTTTGTCTGCTCCTCAGCCAAGACTACCAGGTCTGAGAGTGGAGAATAACTGGTCTGACTTTTAAAGACAGGTGTAAAGAAGGCATTCAGAACCTCTGCCTTTTCCTTATCCTCAGCGGTCACATTCCCAGCTTAATCCAGTAAAGAATGGAGACTCTCCTTGGTCCTCCTCTTATGGTTGATATATTTGTAAAAGAGTTTCTTGTTCCTTTTTACCCCAGTGGCCAGGCTGAGTTCAAGCT
>NW_011145416.1:0-304 GCF_000146605.3 Meleagris gallopavo
CACGTCCCCCATAGGGGCGGGCGAAGCCAACTTCGACGCCTTGGAGGCCAACCCGTACCGCAGCCGGAAGCAGCGCCAGGAATGGGAGGTGAAGGCGCTGCTGGAGAAGGTGAGCGGCACCCATGGGTGCACGTGGCACCCGTTGGCACCCAGCTGTCCCCATCTGTCCCTATTGGCACCCATTGGCACCCAGCTCTCCCCATCTGTCCCTATTGGCACCCATTGGCACCCAGCTCTCCCCATCTGTCCCTATTGGCACCCAGCTCTCCCCATCTGTCCCTATTGGCACCCGTCGGCACCCAGC
>NW_011145417.1:0-556 GCF_000146605.3 Meleagris gallopavo
GCGACCCCATAGAGATCCCATAGAGACCCCATAGTGACCCCATAGCGACCCCACAGCGACCCCATAGCGACCCCATAGCAACCCTACAGAGACCCCACAGCGACCCCATAGAGACCCCATAGCGACCCCATAGAGACCCCACAGCGACCCCATAGCGACCCCATAGCGACCCTATAGAGACCCCACAGTGACCCTATAGAGACCCCACAGCGACCCCATAGCGACCCCAAAGCAACCCCATAGCGACCCCACAGCGACCCCATAGAGACCCTAAACAGGCCCCATAGAGACCCCAGAGACCCCATAGCGACCCCATAGAGACCCTAAACAGGTCCCATAGTGACGCCATAGCAACCCCATAGCGACCCCATAGTGACCCCATAGTGACCCCATAGCGACCCTAAACAGGTCCCATAGCGACCCCATAGCGACCCCAGAGACCCCATAGCGACCCCATAGCGAACCCATAGAGACTCCACAGCTGCCCCACACCGACCCCACACAGACCCCCAGCTGCCCCATAATAAACAGCCGCCCCATAACAGCCACCCCATAC
>NW_011145418.1:0-320 GCF_000146605.3 Meleagris gallopavo
GGGTCGGAACCGCAGCGCCGCCAACGGGACTCAGCGCGGCCCGGCGCTGCCATTCATCGCCACATCCCGGCCATTCATCGCCCGTTCATCCGCTTCGTCCCTTCATTCATCCCTTCCCGTCCCTTCATTCATCCCTTCCCGTCCCTTCATTCATCCCTTCCCGTCCCTTCATTCATCCCTTCCCGTCCCTTCATTCATCCCTTCCCGTCCCTTCATTCATCCCTTCCCGTCCTTCATTCATCTCTTCCCGTCCCTTCATTCACCCGTTCCGTCCATTCACTCTCATTCCCGTTCGGTGACGCCGCCGCTGTCGCAGCCAC
>NW_011145419.1:0-343 GCF_000146605.3 Meleagris gallopavo
AAAACGACACTTAATTACAGCCCCCCCTTAATGAATCCCCCATAATGACCCTTAATTACAGCCTCCCCAATTATGATCCCTAATTACAGCCCCCCACCATGGCCTTTAATTACAGTGACCCCCCCATAAAGACCCTTAATTACAGCCCCCAATTATGACTCTTAATTACAACCCCCCCACTGTGACCCCCCCCCAACTGACCCTATAGGCACAGAGTGGCCCTATGGACACAATGGGGCCTTATAGGGTAGGGGGCCCTAAAGACCCCATAGGGACAGGGGGGCCTTATAGGGTGGGGGGCCCTATAGAACCCATAGGGACAGGGGGGCCTTGTAGGGTGGTG
>NW_011145420.1:0-329 GCF_000146605.3 Meleagris gallopavo
AGCGGGACCCGGAGCTGGTCCCGGTGAAGCAGGTCGGTACGGGCTGCTGCCGGGACGGGATGGGGTGATGCTGGGATGGGATGGGGTGATGATGCTGGGACGGGGTGATGATGCTGGGAGGGGATGGAGTGATGCCGGGATGGGGTGGTGATGCCGGGATGGGGTGGTGATGCCGGGATGGGGTGGTGATGCCGGGATGGGGTGGTGATGCCGGGAAGGGGTGATGATGCCGGGATGGGGTGATGATGCCGGGATGAGGTGCTGCCGCAGCCCGCGGGGATGGCACTGCACGCCGTGCGATGGGACGGCTGGCTCCCCAGCTCCACGAC
>NW_011145421.1:0-408 GCF_000146605.3 Meleagris gallopavo
TACAAACCACAAACGGATGTGAGGCAGGGAAGGTGTTTCTTTGACTGCCGAAGTCAGGCACCTCTTTTTTTTTTTTTTCATTCTTCTCAGCCCTGTTGTGTGCACCCCCCTCCCCTCGCGCGCACACACGCACACGCACCCCTTTTTGCACCAACAACGTTAACAACCCAAAGACAAGGAGAGGAGTTTGCTTGATGTTTGAGTGAAATGGACGTAAGATTTTATTCACCACCTCCTCAGCCTGCGGCCGCTCCTGATACGCCTTGTTTGGGACCTTCCCCCTGCCTGGACCCCTACTATTGCAACAAGGTGACTCGCTTTTTGTTTCGTCCGAGGGGTTTTCTCCGCGCTGTCGGTTGTGCTGCGGTCGCGATGCCGGAGCGGGCGCTGAGCCGCGCTGCGGGAGTC
>NW_011145422.1:0-635 GCF_000146605.3 Meleagris gallopavo
GCAAAGCGTGCCTAAGCCTATTCATATCAGATAACATAGATGTCAGAACTAAGGTGGTCTCGTTAGCCTGTTTTGCTGACCAACATGCTAGATTTTCTAACTGCTTTAACGCTTGGGCCGCAGCCACGCCTGGTGTAAGAACCGAAGCGAACACCCGGGCAGTAGCTGACCATAAATCAACATATGCAGACCAGAGGCGACATTACGCCACTGACGATGTTGGGGAGCGAACAGTGCTAATTGTCCAAGATAGCAAGGTCCTCCTTGGACATTGGCAGGAATGCCTGCCCAAGCTCGGTCACCGCATATTAAAAATACACCCGGGGGTAAGGCCTTAGCTGAGTCATTATTCCACAGCGCAGGTTGGGAATCGTCTTCGGAAAGGCTTGCTCCGTATCTATACCACGGTCGTAAGTTTCCTCCTTCCCCAGTTTGGTTGCTGTAACCGCAATATGCCCCCCATACCGAGAATTCCTGTTCATTATGGGGGGAGACCACCGTCCATCCTGTTGTGTCGAAAAAGGAGTTATCCGCATAATCCCACAGTTGCTTAAGGATATTTGCTCGAGCACTAAGGCCCTGGTGCAATCGTCCAAAGCAAAAGCATGTTTGATTCCATCCCGCTGAAGCGTTTC
>NW_011145423.1:0-478 GCF_000146605.3 Meleagris gallopavo
GCCGCGTTGGGGCCCTTTGTGGGGGGGACGTGGCTGAGGCCTAAAGGCCGCGATGAGGCCCAGTGCTGCGAGGCGGCTACAGGTAGGCCCGGAAATGAGGCGGGGGGCGGGTCAAAGGTCAAAGGTCAAGCGTGGTTAAACCCATCCCCCCCCCCCGGTCACAGGACGGGTGCTGGGGTCGGTGCTGCGGGGGGGTCCCGAGGAAGTGGCGGCCGCCGTGGGGCGGCGGAGGCGGCGGCGGCTCAATGGGGGAAAATGGCGGCGGAGGAGAGGGCGCTGAGATTGGAGCGGTGAGCGGCCCCATCAAACCTCACGTGACCTCCGAACCCGACCCCGTAACCTCGTTGACCTCTGACCTCCGCTCCCGATAGGTTGGCGGAAGTGTTAGAGCGGAAGGCGGAGGTGGTGGCGGAAGTGGAGGCCGTGGCGCTGGGGCGGCCATGTTGGGTGGGAAGCGGCGATGACCTCAGCCTGGGGA
>NW_011145424.1:0-635 GCF_000146605.3 Meleagris gallopavo
CACGTCCCCATAGAGACCCCTGGGGACATCAGGGACCACAAGGCCATCCCATAATGTCCCCCCAGAGACCCCTGGGGACATCAGAGACCCCCAGGCCACCCCTTAACATCCTCCCAGAGACCCCTGGGGACATCAGGGACCCCAAGGCCACCCCATAATGTCCCCACAGAGACCCCTGGAGACATCAGTGTCCCAAAGGCCACCCCATAATGTCCCCACAGAGACCCCTGGGGACATCAGGGACCCAAGGCCACCCCCCCATGTCCCCAGAAAGACCCCCTGGAGGTACTTGGGGACACCTGGGAACCCCAGGCCACCCCATAATGTCCTCATAGAGACCCCTGGGGACATCAGGGACCCCAAGGCCACCCCCCCACATCCCCATAAAGACCCCTGGGGATACTTGGTGACACCTGGGGACCCCAAAACCACCCCATGACCCCCATTGACACCCACAGAGACCCCTGGGGACATCAGGGTCCCAAAGGCCACCCCCCCACGTCCCCATAGAGACCCCTGGGGACATCAGGGACCCCAAGGCCACCCCATAATGTCCCCACAGAGACCCCTGGAGACATCAGTGTCCCAAAGGCCACCCCATAATGTCCCCACAGAGACCCCTGGGGACATCAGGG
>NW_011145425.1:0-726 GCF_000146605.3 Meleagris gallopavo
CCCCCCAGACCCCACCAACCCCAATCCCATCCCCCCAACCTCAAATACCCTCCAAATCCTCCCACTCCAAGGACCCCAACCCCAACCCTCCCAGTCCCAAACCCCACAGACGTGTCCCCATGGAGGCTGTACCCCATACACGTGTCCCCATGGAGATGACCCCATGGAAGTGATGTCCCCACTGAGATGCCCCCATAGCGGTGGTGGGATCCCAATAGCGGTGTCAATGGAAGTGACATCCCCACAGAAATGTCCCCGCAGAAGACGTCCCCACTGAGGTGTCCCCATGGAAGTGGTGGCACCATAGAGATGTCAATGGAAGCGATGCTCCTGTAGAGACGTCCCCGTGAAGATGTCCCCATAGAGGTGTCCCCATGTCCCCACAGGGATGACCCCGTGGAGGTCATGTTCCCGTAGTCGGGTCCCCCTCGGGGCTGTCACCCCCCACTTATGGGGAGGGAACAGTGGGGGGGGGATGGGGCTGCAGGGGGACGGTGGTGAGGAGCGGATGGGGGGCGATGGGGGGGGGTCGTATGGGGCAGCAGGACACCCCCTTACCCTCCGGTTACCTCACTGTGCCCCCGCACTTATGGGGAGGGGACAGTGGGGGCAACCCTTACCTCCCCATCCCCAAATCCCCCACGCGTGACTCGACCCCACGCGAGAACACTCAACTCCCCTCTCATTCCCCCTCACACCCCCGAAGCCCCACGGCCGCCCGTGGCC
>NW_011145425.1:746-1779 GCF_000146605.3 Meleagris gallopavo
GGACCCCCCCGTCCCGGCGGTGCCCCCCCACTGGCGGGTGGGCGGTGGGAACGTGAGCGTGGGGACACGTGGACACGGGGAGGGGGCGTGGCCTGGGCTACGGGGGCGTGGCCTGTTCGTGTGGGGGCGTGGTCTGGTAAATGGAGGTGTGGCTTTGTGAGTGTGGGCGTGGCTTTTGTATGAACGGTGCGTGACGGGGGTGTGGTCTGGTAGTAGGCGTGGTTTCGTGACGGGTCCTTCCCGATGCCCCGCCCCCTTCAGCCTCACTCCGTTCCATGCGTTCTCCTCCCCACCCCGAACTCTCCGTCCTTCCCAGTCCATCCCAATCCATCCCATCCCAGTCTGTCGCAGCGCTGCCTGTTCACTTCCAGTCCATCCCAGTCCATCCCAGTCTGTCGCAGCGCTGCCTGTTCTCTCCCTGTCCTTCCCAGTCCTGCATCCTCCCCCAGTCCTCTCGGTTCCTCCAGTCCTCCCAGTCCCCCCAGTCCATCCCAGTATCCCCAGTCCATCCCAGTGCCTCCTATTCCTTCCCAATCCTCCATTCTCTCCCAGTCCCCCCAGCCCATCCCAGTGCCCCCCCAGTGCCTCCCAGTCCTCTCATTCCATCCATCTCCATTCTCCCAGCCTGGACTGGGAGGGGGGACACACAGAGGGGGCAGTGGTGCAGTGGGGGGAGAGGTGTGCAGAGACCCCCAGGTTGGTGCCATTGGGGGGGGATGGGGTGACACACACAGTGTTTGGGGTATGGGATGAGGCCCCTCCCCCACCCCAGGGACACCCCTGTGACCTCAGGGTGGGACGGGTGGCACCGGCCCCACACCCGCAATGGGAGCAGTGACACCCTGACCCCAACGGCCTCTCAACCTCAAATCCCCCCTACCCCAAACCCTCCAACTCCCTGGAACTCTCACCCCAAAGGCCCAACCCCAAAGACCCCCTGAATCCAAACCTTCCCAACTCCAAAACCCCAACATCAGCCCCTCCACCCCAAAACCCTCAACTCCCCTCAATCCCCACCCCAAACCTCCCCACC
>NW_011145425.1:2236-4239 GCF_000146605.3 Meleagris gallopavo
GGCCCCGTTGTGAGGGGGGGCTGCGTGCCCCTCCTGGAGTGGCCGGGGCTCTGTCACAGTGTCCCCAGTCCTGCGGGTGTCCCCATCACTCCATGCCCGTCCTTCTGCGTCCCCACATCCCCCAGCCCCACATCCCCCAACCCCACATCCCCATCTCCACGATGTCCCCACGTCCTTTGATCCCTTACCCTCACGTTCCCCAGCTCCATGTCCTCATATCCCCCATCCCCTTGTCCCCATGTCCTCTGACAGCATGTCCCCATGTCCTCCATCCCCATGTCCTCATGTCCCGATTATCACCATGTCTCCATGTCCCCACCCCTCCATCCCCACGTCCCCATGTCCCCAATGTCCTCATGTCCTCTGACCCCATATCCTCATATTCCCCTTCTCCATGTCCCCACGTCCTCCTCTCCCCACGTCCCCAGTGTCTCTGTGTCCCCACGTCTCTCTGTGCCCTGTCCCATGTCCCCATCCCGTGTCCCTCAGCCCCGTGTCTCCATGTCCCCCCTGCTGTGTCCTCATGGCCCCATGGCCCCATATCCAAACCTCAACCCCGCATCCCTACGTCCCCATGTCTCCACGTCCTCATTTCCCCATGTCTCCAGGGTATGGGTTAACTGAGCTATGGGTTAACCAGCCTGTGGGATAACCAGCCTGTGACTTACCTGGGCTGTGGGTTAACCAGGCTGCAATTTAATTTAGCTGTAGCTTAGCCAGGATATGGGTTAACCAGTTTATGGGTTACTTGGGCCGCGCTTTAACCAGGCTATGGATTAACTAAGATATGAGTTAACCAGGCTGTGAGTTAATTAAGCTGTGGGTTAACCAGGCTGTGGGTTAACCAGGCTGTGAGTTAACTAACCAGGTTGTGGGTTAACCAGGCTGTGTGTTACCTGGGCTGCAGGTTGGGTGTGTGGGATTAACCAGGAGCGAAACCACAGATTAGTTACGCTGGATTAGCGGGGCTGCAGATTAGTCACGCTGGATTAACCAGGTTGGGATTAGCGGGGCCGCAGATTGGCTATGCCAGATTAATGGCGCTGTGGGGTCATCCTATGGGGTCAGAGAGTGGGTGGGAGTGTGGGAATGGGGTGTGGGTTATCGGGAGTGGGTTATCAGGTGTGGATTATCAGGTGTGGGTTATCAGGTGTGGATTATCCCAGGTGTGGGTTATCAGGTGTGGCTTTTAGGAGTGGTTTATGGGGTGTGGGTTATCTCAGCCATGGCTTATCAGGAGTGGGTTATGGGGTGTGGGTTATGGGGAGTGGGTTATCAGGTGTGGGTTATGGGGTGTGGGTTATCAGCTGTGGGTTATGGCTTGCAGTTTATCAGGTGCAGGCTATCGAGTGTGGGTTACCTGGGTTAATTGCCTGCAGTTAATTGGGGGTGGGGATAACGAGGCTGCATTACCAGTGCTGTGGGCTCTCCGCTGCACATCGGGGCTGCGCTTCCCTGCTGCCCTTATCCACCCCATGGGTTACCCCCCACCCATGGGTTACCCCCCACCCATGGGTTACCCCCCACCCGTAGCCCTCCGGATGAGCTCCCTCTCCCATCGCCCTTCCTTGGAGGTGGCAGGTTTGACAAGAAGCCCAAAAAGGGCTTTTTTTTTTCTTCCCCCCTGCTGGGTGGGGATGGGTCACGTGGAGGTTCCGCAGTTCTGGTGCAGCGCTGGAGGGGAAACTGAGGCACTGATGGCTGCGTGGTCCTGAGGGGCGTCCCTGCATTTCCCAAATCCTGCACGTATGGGGGTGGCGTGTGAAGACCCCCCCACCCCACAAAGATCCCCCGCTCCCAGGGAACCCCAAGTCCCACGGACCCCCCCAGCCCCATGGACCCTCCAATCCCAAACCCAATGACCCCCCCTGAACCCCAGTGACCTCCCCATGGACCCCCCAGGCCCCAGGGATCCCTCCACCTTGAGGACATCTCCACTCTCAGGAACCCCCCCAACGCCACGAAACCCCCAATCCCAAGGACCCCCCCACCCCCAGGACAAC
>NW_011145425.1:4259-11348 GCF_000146605.3 Meleagris gallopavo
CCACCCCCAGAGACCCCCTCAGCCCCAGGGACTCCCCAACCTCAGAGACTCCCCTCAACACCAACCCCACGGACCCCCCAGCACCGAGGACCCCCCAACCTCATGGACCCCTGCGACCCCATGGACCTCTCCTCAATCCCACGGACCATCAACCCCCAGGAAACCCATAACCCCATGGACCCCCCACAACTCCCCCCAGCCCCAGGGACCCTACAGCTGTACCAAAATCTGGGGGCAACGTGGGGGTCCCAGGACAAGGGCAGAGGATCTGGTGGCGGGGGAGTGAAGGGGGAAGAGGTGACAGGGGGATGGGGGGGGACGGACAGTGGGCACATGGCTCTGAATCTTAACGAAGCGCTTCATCAAAGCCCCATTGTGCCCCATTCAGGCCGCTCCTCCGGGGCGCACAATGGCCCCACTGTCCCCGTGTCCCCCCCCCTTCTCCGCCCGCCCTTGCACATCCCCCCACCCCCCAACAGCCCTATGGGACTAACTTCATAGCGTCCCCGCTGCTGCCATCCCCATCCCATAGCTGTTACTTGGGGGTCCTGAGCACCTCATAACATCTACGTGGGGGTCCTGGGGATCCTATATCTCCTATATAACCCATAACGTGGGCACAGGGATCTCACGGACCCCATATTTCCTATACAGGAGTCCTGAATACCCCATAACCTCTGCATGGAGGTCCTGGGCATTCCCTATAGGGTCCCAGGGACCCTATGTGGGGGCACACATAGCCCTGGGGTTGGATTCCTGAGCACCCCGATGCCCTCTCATAGGGGTCCAGAGACCTCATAGCACCCCATAACCTCTATATAGATGTCCTGGGCACCCCAATGCCCTATAGGTCTCAGGGACCCCATATGGGGACACCCACAGCCCTGGAGCTTGGGGTCACTGAGTATGGGGGTCCTGAGCATCCCATAACCTCCACATGGGAGTCCTGTGCACCTTAGTTCCCTATAGGGTACAAGGGACCCCATAACTTCTACATAGGGGTACTGACCACCCCATAACCTTTACATAGGGGTCCTGGGCACCCACATTTCTGGGGTTGGGAGTCACTGAGTATGGGGGTCCTGAGCACCCCATGCCAACGGGACACAGCGAAGGGTGGGGTAGGGAGCGTGCATCCCTATAGCCCTACAGGATTGGGAGGGGGGAGGTGAGTCAGGAGGAGAGTTATGGGGTTGGGGTTAATGGGTAACTGAGCCGGGCTCCGCGCTGTGCCCCACGGCGCCGTACGTGCATGGGGAACAAGCAGTGCCATGTCACAGCCCGTGTCGGGGACATGTAGGGTGGCAGTAGGGCGGCCTGGGGAGGGGGAAAGGGGGGATTAAAGGGGGGTAAGAGTGCGGGAAGCCAAAAGAGAGGTTGTTGGGGTGCAGCCAAGGGGTTGCAGTGCTCCTATGGGGTTGGAGGAGGGGATTGGGGTCCTGAAGGGGTATGGGGACCTAAGAGGCGTGTGGGAACCGCAGAAGGGGTATCAGAAGAGGTACAGGGTTCAGGAACCCCCGGTGGGGGAATTGGGGTGCAGCCAGTGGATATAGGAACCCTATGGGGCTGGGAAGAGGAGGATGGGGTCCCAAAAGAGTATGGAGACACAAAGGGGGGTGTGAGGACCCCAGAAGAGGTATGGGGAGAGGTGTGGGGTGCAGGGACGCCCAGTGAGGATGTTGGGGTGCAGCCAATGGGGTACAGCAGTCCTTTAGAGTTGGGAAGAGGGGTGTGGGGACCCCAAGAGGAGTGTGGGGATGGTGGGGTGCAGGGAGACCAAAGGGAGCTATGGGGACCCCAAAGAGGGGGTGTAGGGATGGAGCCAAAGGGGTGTGGGGAGGTGGGAGTAAAGAGATGGGTATGGGGACCCCAGAAAGGGGTACGGGAAGAGATGGGGTGTAAGGACCCCTTAGAGGGGCGCATGGGGGTGGTGTGTGGTGGGGAATCCCAAAGAGAAGGGCATGGGGAAAAGGGGGGGGACAGAAGGGCTGCAGAACGTGGATGTCACCACCCGCCTCAGGCAGAGCGCTGGGACCTGTGGTGGCCCCAGGACACGTAGGGACGCAGGGTGTGAGTTGGCTTTGGGGGCATGGTGGCCCTGGGGTGGTGGCTTCGGGGGGACAGGTGGCTTTGAGGACAAATGATGGCTCTGGGGACACGGTGGCTTTGAGGACGGGTGGCTTTGGGGATGGGGTGACTTTGGGTACAGAGTGGCTTTGAGGACAGGTGGCGGCACAGTCCAGGCTGAGGTCCCCGCTGTGCCTCCGTCCCCTCCCCGGACCCCCACCAGGAGGTGACACAGCGGGAGCAGTGGCAGTGCCACCCGGGTGTCCGATCCCCCCCATCTCCCCCTTTTTTGGCCAACACGGCACCACCGGGCTCCAAGGGGACCCCCCATGGTGGCACCGCGTCCCCGGCACCGTGCCCTGCAGTGGGGCCAAACGCTGGCGGGGGCTGAAAGGGCCATTCTGTGCCGCGGGGACAGGGACGGGGACGGAAGCGCTGCCACCGACCATTTGTCACCTCCCATTCATCCCCTCCTTCCTCTTCCTCCCGGCCTCATTCTGTCCCGTCTCCCCTCCTCCTCCTTCTCTCCTCCTCCTCCTCCCCAGGTCCTGTCCCCATAGAGGTGGAGGGGGCACAACTGGGGGACAGGGAGGAAAGAGGGACGGACGGACATACAGGTGAAGGGTGAGAGTATAAAAGGAGGGACGGACGGACAGACAGAGGCACGAGTGGGCAGGCAAAGGTAGGGGGAGCGGACGGATGGGCAGACGGATGGATAAGGGATGGATGGATGGACGGGCGGAAGGAGGAGGTGGTTTGGGTGGAGGTGGATGGACAGACAGATGGACGGGTGGGTAAGGGATGGATGGATGGACAGGCAGTCTGATAGGCAGACGGATGGACAGACAGGTGGACGAAGGGGATGGGTTGTGTCTGGATTGGCAGATGGACAGACGGACGGATGGGTGGATAAGTGGTGGGTGGACAGATGGAGGCAATGTGTTGGATGGAGGCGGATGGACAGACAGGTGGACAAAGAAGTGGATGAACAGTGATGGTGGAGGTATGGGTGGACAGGAAGACGGACGGATGTTGGGATGGATGTGTCAATAGAGGGCTGGGCTGAAGGAGGGACTGACAGACAGACAGACGGGCAGATGCTGCAGGAGTGGTGGGAGTGACAGCCCCCGCTGTCCCTGAGGTGCCACACGTCCCTCACTGCTGGAATGGCTCTGGGGTCCCCATTGTGCCCAGTGAGCTCCCAGCGCCGTCATCCCCTTCTTTCCCCCACATCCATCCTACCACCACAGCCCGTCCACCTCCACCCACCCATCCGTCCTACTCATCTTCCTCACCCATCCTCTCCACCCCCTCCACACCCCATCCATCCACCTTCTCCATCCACCCATCCGCCTTCGTTATTCATCGTACCCACCCATCCATCATCCCATCCATCCAATCACCATCCATCCATCCATCTGTCCATCATCCATCTGTCCATCCTCCCATCCATCCATCCATCCATCCATCCATCTGTCCATCATCCATCTGTCCATCCTCCCATCCATCCATCCATCCATCCATCCATCTGTCCATCATCCATCTGTTCATCATCCATCCATCCATCCATCCATCCATCCATCCATCCATCCATCCTCCCATTCTCCCATCCATCTGTCCGTCCATCCATCCATCCATCCGTCCTTCCATCTGTCCTCCCATCCAGTCCTCCACCCACCCAGTCCTTCCAGCCATGCACCTTTCTGTTTTCTCCATCCATCTTGTCCACCCATTCTACCACCTTTCTCCGCCTTAGTCCTTCTCCACCCACCAGCCTTCTCCATCCCTCCAATCCATCCATCCTCCGCCCTTCTCCTCCACCCTGCACTCCTCTATTCCTCTCTGTCCCTCGCTATTCTCCATTCTTCACCCTTCTCCTTCACCCCCCACTTTTCTCCACCCATTCTTCCTCCTTCTCCATCCATCCATCATCTTCTTCTCCACCCCTGTCATTGTCTCCATCCATCTTCTCCATCCTTTCCCCTTCTCCATCCTTCTGTTTTCTCCATCCATCCAATCCATCCATCTTTCATTCTTCTTCATCCAACCTTCTGTCTTCTCCATTCTCCAGCCTTCTCCATCTCTTCTCTATCCTTTGCTCTTCTCCTCCATCCTTCACTCTTCTCCATCCATCCAATCCTTCCACTCATCCAATCCTTCAATCCTTTCATCATCTCCATTCTTCTGTTATCATCCCATCCTTTGACTTTCTGCACCCATCCGACTTACCCAGCCTTCATTCTTCTTCATCCAACGTTCCGTCATCTCCATCCTTTTCCCTTCTCCATCCGTTCAATCCTTCCAACTTTCCCCTTTCTCCATCCATCCAATCCCTCCAACCTTCATTCATCTCTATCCATCCAATCCCTCCAATCTTCATTCTTCTTCCTCCAACCTTCCATCATCTCCAGTCTTCGCCCTTCTCCATCCATCCAATCCTTCCGTCCTTTTCCCTGCTCCATCCAATGAAAGTTGGATAACTTTCGTTCTTCTTCATCCACCCTTTTGTCATCTCCATCTTTCACTCTTCTTCATCCGTCCTTGGCCCTTCTCCATCCGTTCAGTCCTTCCAACTTTCCCCCTTCTCCATCCATCCAATCCATCCGACATTCATTCTTCCTCATCCAATCTCAAACTTTTGCTCTTCTTCATCCATCCAATCCTTCCGCCCTCCGTTCCTCCCCCTCCCCCGAACACCCCCCATCTTTCTCCCCCTTTCCCCCTCCCTCAGCACCTCTCTTTCTTTCCACCCCCCAGATGACGTCGGCCACCAAGGTGTATTACAGCCAGACCACGCAGACGGACAGCCGCCCTCTCATCGGCACGGCGCTGCGTCGACGCCGCGTCATGACCAAGGATGGCCGCAGCAACGTGCGCATGGAGCACATCGCCGACAAGCGCTTCCTGTACCTCAAGGACCTGTGGACCACCTTCATCGACATGCAGTGGCGGTACAAGCTGCTCCTCTTCTCCGCCACCTTTGCCGGCACCTGGTTCGCGTTCGGCGTCGTTTGGTACCTGGTGGCGGCGGTGCACGGCGACCTGCTGGAGTTCGAGCCGCCGGCCAACCACACGCCGTGCGTCATGCAGGTCCACACGCTGACCGGCGCCTTCCTCTTCTCCCTGGAGTCCCAAACCACCATCGGTTACGGCTTCCGCTACATCAGCGAGGAATGCCCGCTGGCCATCGTGCTGCTCATCACCCAGCTGGTCCTCACCACCATCATGGAGATCTTCATCACCGGGACCTTCCTGGCCAAGATCGCCCGGCCCAAAAAACGAGCGGAAACCATCAAGTTCAGCCAAAACGCCGTGGTGGCCCAACACGACGGCAAGACGTGCCTGATGATCCGCGTGGCCAACATGCGCAAGAGCCTCCTGATCGGCTGCCAGGTGACGGGCAAGCTGCTGCAGACCCACCTCACCAAGGAGGGCGAGAGCGTGCGGCTCAACCAGCTCAACGTGGACTTCCAGGTGGACACGTCGTCCGACAGCCCCTTCCTCATCCTGCCCCTCACCTTCTACCACGTGGTGGACGACGCCAGCCCCTTCCGCGACGCGGCGCTGCGGACGGGCGAGGGGGACTTTGAGCTGGTGGTCATCCTCAGCGGCACCGTGGAGTCCACCAGCGCCACGTGCCAGGTGCGCACCTCCTACCTCCCCGAGGAGATCCTCTGGGGCTACGAGTTCACCCCCGCCATCTCGCTGTCGGCCAGCGGGAAGTACGTGGCGGATTTCAGCCTCTTCGACCAAGTGGTGAAGGTGGCCGCCCCGTGCTGCGTCCGCGAGACCGTGAGGTTTGGGGACCCCGAGAAGGTGAAGCTGGAGGAGACGCTGCGGGAGGCGGCGGAGCGCGAGGGAGCGCCGCTCAGCGTCCGCATCAGCAACGTCTGAGCCACCGGCGGCCACCGATGCCACCACCAGCACTGGAGATGCCACCACCAGCACTGGAGATGATGCCACCAGCGCGGGGAGATGTCGCCGGCTCTGGAGATGTCACCACCAGCAGCCCTGGAGATGCCACCACTCGGGTGGGGAGATGCCACCGCCATCGGAGATCCCGCTACCAACCAGCCCTGGCGATGCCACTGCCAGCCCTGGTGATGCCACCACCAGCATGGGGAGATGCCACCAGCTCTGGAGATGTCACCACCAAGGCACAGAGATGCCACCATCAGGGCAAGGAGATGCCAGCACCACCGGAGATGTCACCAGCAGTCCTGGAAATGCCACCACCAGGGTGGGGAGATGCCACCACCACCAGAGATGTCACCACTAGCCCTGGAGATGCCACCACCAGGGTGGGGAGATGCCTCCAGCCCTGCAGATCCCACTACCAGCCCTGAAGATGTCACCACCAGCCCTAGGGATGATGTCACCAGACAGGGAGATGCCACCGTCACTGGAAATGCCACCGCCGGTCCTGGAGGTGCCATCACCACCAGCACTGGAGATGCCACCAGTGCGGGGAGATGCCACCACCATGGCAGGAAGATGTCACCACCACCACTGGAGACACCACTACCAGCCAGCCATGCAGATGCCCCGACCACTGGAGATGCCTCCACCGGAGTGGGGAGATGCCACCAGCTCACCCCCCGTCTCCATCCCTCCTGAGTCACTGTCCTCCTCCTCTCCGTTCAGGGCTGCCCGGACCCCCGCTCGCTGCTGGGACCACCTCAGCCCATTCGGGGACAGCGTTGTCCCCATCCCTGTCCCCACCCCCTAATGCTCTGCTAACGCCCTCCAGACCCCCCAGCCCCACCGAGAGACACAATGCTGCTGTCCCCACAACGGGGGGTGGGAGGGGGGTTTCCAGGGGGGCACAAAGTCACCTCCAGCCCTTGGGGACACTCAGTGACAGTTTCCCACCAGGAGGAGCAGCACAGCTCCACGCCAGCGGGGAGACTGAGGAAGAATCCCCACCCCCCAATTCCCAGTGCTGCTGCCCCCAGAGCCGGGGCCCCCTCCCCACGCTGCTCCCCCCCTCCACTCCCCCCCACACCTGTGGGGTTGGGGACA
>NW_011145425.1:23135-24333 GCF_000146605.3 Meleagris gallopavo
TGATTGGGGGGGTCGTCCCGCCTCCTCGGGGACGGGCCAACCCGGCGACGCCCCTTCGGACAGGTGCGGATGGCCCCGCCCCTCCCTCGGTCCATTGGCCGCGCCGCCCGTCTCGTCAAGGAGAGAACACCTGTGATAGGCTGAAAAAGAGGTCGCGCGCGACACAGGTGTGCAGAGGGCGGGGCGCGCAGGCCAATCAGAAGGAGCGCTGAAACTTTTGACCAATGGGAGCGCTTTGCGTCCCGTCTGCACCTCCCGGGCGGGGTGACGGTGCGTTGCCATGGAGACGGGCCGTGAGGCCCTGTAGGCCTCAGTGCTCCCAGTGCTCCCCACACTCCCAGTATTCAGTGCTCCCCCAGAGCCACAGGGTGCAACTATGTCAAGCCACGATGTTGTGACACAGTGGCACGGTGACATCGCAGTGACATCACGGTGACGCTGCCCGGTGGCTCCCACCCTGTCAGCCCACTCCTCATCACCCAATGGAGAGGTGACACGGGGGCTCCCAAGGCCCCCATGGCTGAGCCCTGACACATCCACATGTCCCCAGGGCTCCAAACTAGCCCCAATTACTCTAATTAACAGTGGGGAGCTGCCAGCACCACCTCCACAACGTTAATCAGGGACTGAGAACACGACCTCCAGACCTCCAGCCCCATGGGGAGATGACAGGGGTGCAGGGGCGACATGTGGGGCTGGGGGACAACAGAGGACAAAGCGGTTGGGAGGGACAAGACAGGGGCGGGGAACATAGTGGGGACATGGGGGCCAGGAGAGGAATGGGAGACATGGTAAGGACATGGAGGGGACAGGGCAAGGGTGGGAGACATGGGAGACAACGGAGTTGGAGGGGGACAGGAGAGAAGTGGGGGACATGGTGGGGATATGGGACAAAACAGGGATGGGGGACAAAGCGGGGACAAAGGGCTTGGGGGGGACAGGGCAGGGGTGGGGGACACGGTGGGGATATGAGGGACAAAAGGACGGGTAGGGGACATGGGGAAGAAGGGAGAATGGGAAAGGGTTGGAGGGGTCACAGTGGGGTGAGGGGGAGGACACTGGACATGTGGTGGGGACACAACAGGCCATGGTGGGGCTGGGGGTACATTGGGACACATGGGGTGGGGGGGGCGGAGAAAGGGAATCATTGTGAGGTCCTGGAAAAACAAATCACTATTTTTATTTCTTTTTGCTCTTT
>NW_011145425.1:24353-25417 GCF_000146605.3 Meleagris gallopavo
GGTGGGAGTGGGGTCAGGGGCTGCCCCCTTGGGGAGTGGGGGTGATGGCCTCTGGTGGGGGCTCTGTGCCCTCTGTGGTGGCCGCTGGGGTTGGAGGTTCCTCAGGGGCAGCCATTGGGGTTGGAGGAACCCCTTGGATTGCCATTGGGGTTGGGAGAACCTCAGGGACTGCCATTGGGGTTGGAAGAACCTCTTGGACTGCCATTGGGGTTGGGGGAGCCTCGGCAGCAGCCACCGGGGTTGGAGGAACATTGGGGACAGACTCTTGAGGGAGTGGGGTCACAGTGAGCTCCTGGAAGGGTCCTTCTGGCGCTGGAGACACCTCTAAAGGTTGGGGGTCCCCCTCCTCACTCTGCTTTGGTGCTCCATCCATCTCCTCGTCCCCACCTGGAGCCAGCATTGCTTCTGCTGCTCCATCCTCAAGCCCCAGCTCAGTTCTGCTCCATCCATTGTTCCCTTCCCTGTCACCTCCACCCCCCTCCTCTTTTGCTGGGATCTGTCCCTCCTCCTCTGCTATGTCCCCACAAGGGTCCTCCAAGTGCCCCCCATCACCTGGAGCCACCTCCTCTGCAGGACATGGCTCTGGTGGTGGGCACCCATCCCACAGCTCAGCCCCACGTTCCTCCAGGGCCATGCTGTTGGTGGGGGTCTCAGGGTCGGCTGCCAGCGGGCTGAGCTCATCATGGGCACTGAGGAACATGTCATCGGAGTCAGTGTCCCCGGTGGGCTCCTCGGTGTCAGAGCAGCTGGGTGCCATGTAGAACATCTCCTCATCCATGCACTCCTCAATAGACAGGTAGCTGTCAGGCTGCTCCACGGGGGACTCCCCTGGCTGGGGACAGGAAGGGGGTGGGAGTGATGGCCTCAATGGAGAGCCCTGACCTCCATTGGACATGGAGGTGTACTTGGAGGTGCATAGCCCCCAGACCCAGTACTGTGGACACGTGGGTTGGTGCCACACTGCTCTCTCCATCGCCAAATCTTCTACTCTGTCCCCAGCCCATTCACTTCATCATCATCTCACCCCCTCCACCCCCACCCCCCCCTCCATTCCTTCCATCCCC
>NW_011145425.1:25437-28269 GCF_000146605.3 Meleagris gallopavo
CAGCGGGGTCGCCTGGCCGAGAGCGTGTGCAGGAAGCGCTGGGATGTGGGGGACACAAACCAAATGGGGCTGGGGGGCTCCTCACGTCACCCTGGGGCTGAGTGGGGTGATGATGAGGAGGGGGTGTGGGGGGTTGGATGCTGCGGGGGGGGGGTCCCCGTCCCCGGGGTCAGTGGCTCTCATTCTTGATGACGATCTCCACACCATGCTGGCGGAGCTGCGCCCGGAGCATCAGGTTCTTGTTCTTCAGCTCCTCCACCTGATGGGGTTGGGGGGGGAGTGAGGTTGTGGGGCCCCATTCTGATCATGAGAACCCCCCCTCCCATCCCCCTGGCACTCACCTGCTGCCGTAAGACCTCGTTGTCCATCTGGAGCTGGTCCAGGCCCTGCAGCTCCTCAGAGAGGCGGTGGTTGCTCTGCCGCAGCTCCTGGATGTAGTCGCAGGCTTTGGAGAGGATTCCCCCTTTGCTCTGTGGGGTTGGTTTGGGGGGGGGAGGGGGGGTGAGAGGGGCGATGGGACACCAGGAAGGGGCAGCAGCCACCACACTCCCAGATCTCGCGTCCCCACCCCATGGATCTGGCAAACAAGTGTGGCCCCGTGGATGGGGGACCCCAACGGATGTGGGACCCCAACAACATGGGATGCCACAGATGTGGGACCCCCAGGATTCAGGATCCCATAGATGCAGGACCCCATGGATACAGGACTCCAATGAAGTAGATCCCAGGGATGGGGGACGCCAATGAAGCGTGATCCCATGGATGTGAGATCGCATAGATATTGGGATCCTATTGGGATCCCCTGACATAGGATGCCATAGATGTGGGATCTCCATGATTCAAGATCCTATAGATCCAGGACCCCCAATAAAATGGGATCCCATGGATGGGGGATCCCACTGGGTAAGACCTCCTGTATGTGGGACCTCAATGATACGGGGTCCCAATGGATAGGGGACTCCAATGATACAGGACCCCAAAGGATAGGGGATCCCATAAACGCACAACCCCAAAGAAGACAGGACCCCAACAGATATGGGATCCCATAAATGCGTAACCCTATAGATGGAGGACTCCAAGATCCCAGCAACACAGGATGAAATAGATGCAGCACCCCAGTGATACAGGATCCCATTGAGATGGGATCGCATAGATATGGGACCCCAACGGATTTGAGATCTCCTGGATGTTGGACCCCAGCAATATGGGATCACAATGGATGCTTGACACCAGTGATACAGGATCCCAACAGATATGAGATCTCATAAATGCTCAACCCCAATGGATATGAGATCCCTTAGATGTGTGATCCCATAGATGGGGGACTCCAACAGACGCAGGATCCCCACAACACAGGATAAAATAGATGCAGTACCCCAATGATGCAGGATCCTGTGGATGTGGGATCCCATTGATGCAGGACCCCAATGGACACCAAACCCTAATGGACGCGGGACCCCAGTGAAGTGGGACCCCACAGATCAGGGACCCCTACGGATTTGAGGCCTCGTGGACACAGGACCACAGATGGACGCTGGACGCTACTGATACAAGAGCCCACAGATCAACCCCAAAGCATATGCGACCCCAACGAATATGAGATCCTATAAATGCTCAACTACAATGGACACGGGACCTCATAGATGCTTGACCCTATTCTCCATCCCACAGACCGTCCCAGCCCCACGTCCCCTCTGCACCCCCTCATCCCCCTTCCCCCCACCCCCTACCTGCCCCGACTTGGTGTTCTCCATGGAGCAGTCGGGGATGATCTTGGAGAGCTGCACGATCCAGTTGTTGATTTTGTCCCGGCGCCGGCGCTCCACTGCAAGCAGAGGGGACAGGGACATCAGCACCCTCGCTGCGGACAAAGCCAGGACCCCCAAACCCACAGATCCTTTTGGGGCTCTCTGTCCCCCTCCTGCCTGCCTGGGATCCCATAACGGTACCTTCGTTGTGCTGTGCCCGACGCTTCTCATCCCGGGTCGCCCGCGGCGCCTCTGCTTTTCTGCAGGGAGAACAGCAGGGTCAGTGCTGGCCCCCACACCATGCCCCATGGAATTGGCCCAATGGAAACACCTCCCTCCCCCTCAGCGTGCCCCCCTTGGTGGGGCTGGTACTCACGGGGAGTAGGGATGGGCACGGGGGGCGATGGAGCGCTGCGTCCCACCTTGCAGGACCTCCTGGGGGGACATCATCACGAAGAATTGCCCTGAATGGACCCAAAATGAGCAGTGGGGTCACGCATGGGGTGCAGTGCCGCGTCTCGCAGCGAGGACCTGCGGTGCCAGCTGGCCCTGTCCCCACCCCCATCACTGTCCTGTCCCCATCCTTGTCTCCATTTCTTCCCACCAGTAACCCCACCCGTCCCTGTCCCCACCTTCATTCTCATATCTTCATTCCAATCTCCATCCTACCGCCCATGCCCTTCTCCTTGCCCCTATCTCCACCTCAATCCTCATCCCAAACCACGTCCCCATGTCCTTGTCCCCATCCCTATCCCCACGTCCATCTCCATCCACATCCCCACATTCCCACCTCAATCTCATCCACACCTCCAGGTCCCCACGTTCACCTCCATGCTTGTCCTATCCCCACCCATCCCCATTCTTGTCCCAATCTCCATCCCCACCTTTATCCCCATCCCCATCCCTGTCTCCACCTCCATCCATGTCCTGTATCTCCTCTCTTGTCCCCACCCTCATTCCAATCTTTATCTCCATCCCTTTCCCCATCTTTCTCCATCCCCATCCCCCATCCCCACCCATCCTCTCCTCAACTCCTGTCCCAACCTCTATCCCACCCGTCCCCCTCCCAACCCCCATCCTCATC
>NW_011145425.1:28289-31103 GCF_000146605.3 Meleagris gallopavo
GACGGGTAAGGCGGGTGGCACGCTGGGACGGGACCCCCGGCCCCGGCGTCTCCCCGGTGCCACCCCCGGTGCCCACCTGTGTCATGGACTGCGTGGCGGGGTACCCGCTGATGGCGCTGGTGCCTTCTGTCTGTCCGTCCAGCTGTCCGTCCGCCACTTGGATCACCCTATACATCACCTGCAGGCAGAGATCCGTGTCACTCCTCAGCTCCAAGCCCCATTCTCGGTGGTTCCCCAGTGCTGGGTCCCCAGTGTGCTCCCCATTCCTGCAGGCCACTGTTCTCTGTACTGAAGACATTCTTGCCCCACATCTCCGTGTCCCGACCCCTATATCCCCACACCCCCATACCCCATATCCTCAAGTCTCCCTATCCCCCCATATCCCATGCCCCGATGCCCCCCTGTCCCCCTATATCCCATGTCCCCCTGTCCCTTGCCCCTATATCTCATCTCCCTTGACCCCACATTCCCCAGACCCCCATCCCCCATGTCCCACGTTTCCACATCCTCATGTCCCCGTCCTTTTTCCCCATATCCCACGCCACCTAACCCCACGTTCTCCAGACCCCCAAATCCCACATCCCCATGTTCATTTGTCCCCCATATCCCACATCTCCATGCTCTCATGTCCCCCTGTGCCTTGCCCCTATATCCAACGTCCCCTGACCCCCATTCTTCAGACCCCCACATCGCACGTCCCCATGTCCCCCTGCCCCCTATATCCCTGTCCCTTTTACCCCATATCCCCTCACCCCACAGCCCCAGATCCCTTCCCCCCCCCCCCTCCCATCCCCATACCTGCGTGCCGCCGTTCTCTGTGCGGAAGACATATTTGATATTGGGGTCAGGGAAGGTGGCAGCAGACTGGATGCTGGCGATGGCGACACTGGTGGGATCCTCTCCTGTGGCCACTGCACCTTGGGGACAGGTGGGCAGCATGGGGCCGTGGTGGGGAGGGGGTGGCCATCACCACACCAGGACCCCCCCGTGGTGGGGAGGGGATGGCTGTCACCCCACCAGGACCCCTCATGGTGGGGAGGGAACGACTGTCACCCCAGCAGGCCACCCCCTCTGGATCATGGGGCTGGTGTTAACAGGTTGTTCCGTGTCACCAAGGGGCTGGGGGACAAAACGGGTGAGGATGGGGCTCACAAACACCTGGGACAAAGATGGGGACCCCTCACCTTCCTGGATTTGCACCGTTCCCTCTTCCGTCTCAGCTGCTTTCTGCTGTCTGCAGGGACAGAGGCAGAGCAGTGAGGATCTGTCCTCGTGTCCCACGTCCCCATGTCCCCCCATCCAGCCGCCCTGCTGACCACAGCCCCATGACCAACCCTAAACCCAGACCCAGCCCTCCCCCCTGGTGACCCCGGCAGTGCTGGCACTCACCCCTTCATCGCTCCGCTCAGCCACACATCAGAGGCGGTGGCAGACGGTGCTGCGGCGCTCAGAGCCCGGTGGGGACTCAGCCTGGATGGGAACGTGGAGACAAACCATGTGAGGTTTGGGCTATGGGGTCAAGAAGATGAGGACAGAGAGCATGGGGGTGTGAGGTTTGGGGTATGTGGTTCAGGATATAGGGACAAAGGGCACAAGGACACAAGGTGTGGGGTACAGGGACATGGGGACACGAGATTTGGGGTATGGGGTCCAGGAGATGGGGACAGAGGATGTAGGGATGTGAGGTTTGGGGTGTGGGGACACAAGGCTTGGGGTAGGGTATGGCATTCAGGATATGGGGACAGACGGTGTGGAAATGCGAGGTATGGGGTACGGAAACACAGGGACATGAGGTTTAGGGTTCAGGATATGGGGACGTTGAGTTTTGGAGTATGGGGACATGAGATTGGGGATACAGGGAAAGAAGAGGTGGGGACACGAGGACAAGGACGAAGGGCACGAGGATACCAGGTTCGGGGCACAGGGTACACAAGGTTTGGGATATGAGGTCCAGGATATGGGGACAGAGAACATGAAGTCTGGGCTATGGGGTACAAAATATGGGGACAGAGGATGTGTGTGGGGACACAAGATACGAATATGGAGTCCAGGATCTGGGGACATGCGGTGTGGGGACATGAGGTTTGGGGTACAGGATTCAGGACATGGGGACAGAGGATGTGGGGATATGAGATTTGGGGTATAGGAACATGAGATTTGGGATATGGGGTCACAAGGTTCAGGACATGGGGTATGGGAACATAAGAGACATGAGGTTTGGGGTTCAGGATATGGGAACATAGAGAATGGGGACACAAGGTTTGGGGCATAGGCGGTGAGGATATGGGGACAGGAGTTTCAGGATATGGGATGGGGGCACAGTGTACGGGGACAGGGACACAGGAACACGAGATCTGGGATATGGGGACGTGAGGTTCGGGATGTGGGGAGGACAAGATTTGAGGATGGGGGGACAAGAGGATGTGGGGCAGGGACACTGGAGACGTGGGGACAGAAGAAATGGGAACACAGGGACGCAAGATTTGGGACATAACGGGATATGGGGACAGGAGACATGGGACATGGGGACGGGGAGAAATGGGGACAGGGGGACACAGGGACACAGCACCAGACCCTCCCAGCGTTGACCCCCAACCCCGACCCCCACCACCATGGGCACCGGGGAGGTGACACAGACCGGGCACCGGGGCAGGAGGTGACACAGCCACCTCTGGCGTGGGGACAGCAGCAGTGTCTCCATTCATCACCAGGCCCTTTTTGGGCGTCCCCTGTTTCACTTTCGCATCTCGGGGGGGAGGGGGAAGCAGTGTCCCTTGGGGTGGTGGCAGTGCCCCTCACCCCCCCTCCCCAAGT
>NW_011145425.1:31123-31799 GCF_000146605.3 Meleagris gallopavo
CCCATCCCATCCCATCCCATCCCATCCCCATCCCATCCCATCCCATCCTCATCTGCATGCTCTCCATCTCCATCCCATCCCATCCCATCCCATCCCATCCCCATCCCCATCCTATCCCCATCCTCATCCCATCTCCATCCCATCCCCATCTCCATCCATGTCTCCACTCCAATCACAAGCCACTCCCACCCCATTCCCATTCCATCCCCACCTCAATCCTTTCCCATTCCCACCCTCATCCCATTCTTTATCTAATCCTATCCCATACTCATCCCCTTTCATCCCTATCCCCATCCCTATACTGTCTCTATCCTCATCTCATCCCTATTGTATCCTCATTCTCAGCTCATTCCATCTCCAATCCCATCCCACTGCCATCCCAATCCCAGTCTCATTCCTATCCAAACCAAATTCCAACCTCATTCCCATCCCCATCCCATCTCAACCCATTCCCCTCTGCCCCCCATTGCAGTGCTCCATGTCCCCATCCCTCATGGCCGGGGACATGATGCCCCCTCCCAGCACCCCTCACCCTCACTGCTGTATGGCACTGAGCTCAGTGAGTCCATGCTCTTGGCCGGGCGCAGGCTCAGCTTCCCACACTTCTCCTCTGTGGTAGGGGGACACAAGAGAGGGGATGGGGATATGTGGGGGGCACGGGGTGGGGGGCACAGAG
>NW_011145425.1:31890-32819 GCF_000146605.3 Meleagris gallopavo
CTCTGCCCCAACTCCATCCCCTCCATCCGCACCACCCCAACCCCTCCATCCCTATTCTCACCCTCTCCATCACCACCCCATCCCCTCCATCACCGATCCTATCCCCTCCCCAGATACCAACCCCACACTCCAGCTTACATTCATGAATCCACTCTCCATGCCCTCCTCTATGGCCGGGTACTCATCGCTGTCCCCAGGGCCACCATGTCCCAACACTGCCCTCACTGCTGTGTCCCCATCTCCGTGCTCCAGCCACGCGTCCTGGCAGTCCAGGAAGGCAAAGGAGTCACGCAGCTCCAGGGACAGCCGGGCATCCTCCTCTACGAAGGCACAGTGGGGTGAGGTGATGACCCCTCCGGCCCTCCCCACACTTTGGGGTCTGTGCCTCCTCATCTCACCCGTGTTGGTTTGGGGGGGTTTGGACTCCTTGGTGAGGCGACGGGTGGGCAGCGGGGATCCAATGGCTCCATGCTGAGCCAGCGCCGGGCACTGCTGTCCCCGCGTCAGCCGGGAGAGGTTGGAGGTGATGTGCAAAGGGACGGTGACGGAGAAGGGACCTGAAATATGGACCCCCGCGCACTTCTCAGCTCGGCTGCGGGCCCCCACCACCGCCATGCGGCCCGGCCGGGGGGTGGTGGGCTCCGACTTGGTGCTGCTCTCGCTCTCTGACTCAGGTCCCCGTGGTTCCTCTGTTGCAATCAGCTTCTCCTCGGGGCTCTCCTCCAGCACCGGGAAGGTCCCAGTGGGTGGCAGCGAGGAGCAGGTGTCAAAGCTCTCCCGGCGCTGCGGTGGTTCCTTCATCACACACGTGGTGCTGAGCCGGGGATCGTCTGCTGGGGAACATCCCATCCTCATCCCATCCTCGTCTGCATGCTCTCCATCTCCATCCCATCCCCATCCCATCCCATCCCATCCCCATCCCATCCCAT
>NW_011145425.1:32839-33514 GCF_000146605.3 Meleagris gallopavo
CAGAGGGGGCAGGGGGTGCGGTGCTCCCACCTTTCTCCTCTGCCTTCCCCAGCTTGCGCTTGGCATCGGAGCGGCCCAGGTGGAAGATGGACTTCCATTTCTTGGCCTTCAGGGACCCCTTCCTCCTGCGGGGACAGCGTCTGAGTGAATGCTCGTGCATCCGTGTGCACACCTGTGCAGCCATGTGTGTGCTTTGCACGCTTGTGTATCTATGTTCCCGCTTGTGTGCGCTTCTGCTTCTGTGTGCATCACTCTACCTACTTGTGCAGACACCATTCTGCGCGCACGTGTGTGCGTGTGCATGATTCTGCGTGCTTCTGCTTGCATGTGCGTCACTGCCTGCTCATGCATGCATGATTCTGCACGTCTGCACACACTTGTGCATGCCTGTCCATGATTCTGCATCCGTGTGTGTCTGTGCACACGTGTGCACGATTCTGCACGCTTGTGCATGCTTATGCATACGTGATCCTGCATGCTTGAGCACACGTGTGCACGTCTGCACCAACCTGTGGTCGCTGAGCTCGATGATGGTGTGGTAGGGCCGGATCGGGGGGGGCCCATCGCCCTGGCTGAGCGCTGCAGGGACGTTGTAGGGCCCCGACCCGTCCCCAGGGAACAACCGGGAGCGTCGCGTCGCCTCACCGCCTGCAGAGGGGTCAGGGGTCAGGGGTC
>NW_011145425.1:33534-42538 GCF_000146605.3 Meleagris gallopavo
GTCGGGGGGGCACAGGGACCCGGCCTGAGGGGTCAGTGGGCCAATGGGGTCAGGGGTCAGTAGGGGTCAGTGAGCCATGTGTCACTACTGTCCCTCTGGGATCACACTGCGGTGGGGACAGTGAGGTCAGGGGCCAGGAGGGATCATAGGACCCAACGTGAGGGGTTAGAGGTCAGGGGTCAGAAGGGGTCATAGGGACAAATGTCATCCCCATCCCAGTGGGGACATACCATGGAGGGTCAGTGGGGTCAGGAGGAATTGCAGGGACATGTGTCACCCTTGTCCCAGTGGGGACATGCTGCAGAGGGGTCCGGGGTCAGGAGGGGTCATGGGGACCTGATGTGAGGGGCCAGGGGTCAGGAGGGGTCATGGGAACATACATCACCCCCATCCCAGTGGGAACATAATGCTGAGGGGTCAGGGGTTCAGGGGTCAGGAGGAGTCACAGAGACCCAACATAAGGGGTCAGAGGTCAGGAGAGGTCATGGGAACATGTGTCACCCCCATCCCAGTGGGGACATACCGCTGAGGGGTCAGTGGGGTCAAGGGTCAGGAGGGGTCACAGGGACCTGACATAAGGGGTCAGACGGTCAGGAGGGGTCACGGGGCCATGTGTCCCCCCATCCCCATGGGGCCATACCACAGAGAGGTGCATCCCCAAAGAGCTGCTCCACGTGGGTGAGGATGAACTCCACCACGATGGACTGCACCCGCACCTCCATGAACGCGGCCGTCCCGTTGAAGCCCGTTGCCTCGATGTCCCTCGAGCTGCAGCAGGGAGGGATGGGACACCGTGACGTCCCCCTCCGCCCTGTGAGTTCATCACCCCCCGCCCCACATCCCCCCGTGCTCACCGCAGCAGATTGGGGGCCCAGACGATGGCCAGGTTCCGGGCGTGCATGTTGGTGGTGTGGCTGTAGGATGCCATGCGCAGCAGGTGCCGCATCAGGAACTCCAAAGTCCTGCAGGAATGGGGACTCGTGGGGACACGGGGACGAGTGGTGTCCCCCTATGGAGTGACGCGATGTCCATAGGGGGATGGGAACCCTACGACGTGTCAGGGACCCTCAGGTGGAGACAGAAACTCTGTAGGGTGGCATGAACTCCATGGGGTGGGGGTCTTACTAGGGTGCAAGGAACCCCCATAATGTGTCAGAAGCTCTTATGGGATAACACCCATAAGAGGAGGGGTCAACCCAACGGGTGTCACAAACCCCACAGGGTGCCAGGGCCCCCCACAACCTGCTGGAGTCTCTATTGGGATGTCAGGGTCCTCTATGGGGTACAGGATCACATGGAGTGACAGGAATCCGATATGGGGCCAGGAACCCCAGGAGGTGCCAGAAACCCCATAGGGTGCCAGGGAGGCCCATAATATCGTGGGGACTCTCTTGGGGTGCAAGGCAGCCTTATAACATGTCAAAGACTCTTACGGGGTACCAAGAATCCAATATGGACATGGGGATCCCATAGAGTCCCAGGACCCCCAGGAGGTGCCAAAAAATCCATAGGGTGCCAGGGACCCCCATGACATTGTGGGGGCCCTACTGGGGTGCAAAGGACCCCCATAACATGTTAGAGACTCTTATGGGATATCAGAAACCCCATAGAGACACAGGGATCCCTATGGATGCCAGGACCCCCAGGAGGTGCCAAAAACCCCATAGAGTGCCTGGGACCACCAGAACATTCCTATTGGGGTGCAAGGGACCCTCATAACCTGCTGGTGATGCTCTAGGTTGCCAAGGATCCCCATCAGACATTGGGGTCTCCTATAGGGTCCCGGGGCTGGCAGGCTGACCCCACTGTGTACCTATAGTGGGGGGGGGGCAGCTCCTTCAGCACCTCCTTGATCTTCACCAGGCGTGCCTCCTCCATCTGTGTGGCCACCGCATCCTGTGGGGGGGGACAGCGTGACATGGGGCCAACGTGACATGGGGACAGTGTGACAGAGGGCACTGCCACCATGGGGACACTTCTCGGGGCCTGACCTGGCATCCCCGTGTCCCTATATCCCAGCATCCTCCTTGTTCCCAGTGTTCCAGTAACCCTGGCATCCCAGTTGTCCCCAGCATCCTGTCCCAAGTGTCCCCATGTCCCTCTCTTCCCAGTGCTCCCAGTACACCCAGTGTCCCCATGTGCCGATGTCTTCATGTTCCCATGTCTCTCTATCCCCAGTGTCCCCATGTCCCCATATCCCTGGCACCCACTTGTCCCCAGCATCCTGTCCCCAGTGTCTCATGTCCCCCTGTCCCCACATCCCCATGTCCCACTATCCCCAGTGTCCCCTGCACCCCTAGTGCCCCCAGTGTCCTCACGTCCCACTAACTCCAGTGATCCCAGTGTCCCCACGCCCCTCTATCCCCAGTGTTCCCATGTCCCCAGTGCTCCCAGTGTCCCCACATCCTGCTCTCCCCATCAATGTCCCCGTGTCCCCAGTGTCCCCATGTCTCCGTGTCCCCCTCTCTCCATCAGTGCCCTCAGTGTCCCCACCCTCCTCCCTCTCCAGCACTGTTCCCATATCCCCATGCCCCTGTCTCCCCATCAGTGTTCCCATGTCTCCGGCAGTGTCTCCACATCCTCATGCCCTTCTTCCTCCAGCACTGTCCCCATGTCCCCACACCCCTCTCCCCATCAATGTCCCCATGTACCTCTCACCAGCAGTGTCTCCATGCCACATCCCCAGCATCACCATGCCCCCCTCTCTCCATCAGCACCCACAGTGTCCCCATGCCCCCCTCTCTCCCATCAGTGCCCCCAGTGTCCCCACGCCCCTCTCCCCCCAGCGGTGTCCCCCAGGGGACAGGAGGTGACCCGGTGGGGCTGGGGGCTCACGGCGAAGCGGTCGTAGAGGCGGTAGGTGAGCAGCGGGTTGGGCAGCTCACGGAAGTACGCCTTGCAGAGCGAGCTGACACAGTGGATGTCCTGCAGGTAGACGTCCTTCTGCAGGTCCGGGCTGCGCTCCCCATCAAACTCTTGGCTGGATGGTGGGAGACATGGGGTCAAAGCGGGGAGACAGTGCTGGCACTGCGGTGTGGGGTGGTGGGGATACAGAGATGTGGAGATACAAGGATGTGGGGATACAGGAATGTAGGGACAATTGGAGTGTTGAGGAAAGAGGGACATGGGGACACAGGACAGTGGGGATGTCAGGGATAGAGGGGCATGGGGACAATTGGGATGTTGAGGATAGGGGGACATGGGGACACTGGGGATACTGGGAACACTGGGAACATTGGGGATAGAGAGAAATGGGGATGCCAGGGATACATGGATGTGGGGACTCTGGGGACACAGGGGATGCCAGAAATATAGGGACATGTGGACACAGGGGCCAATGCAGATGGTGGGGATGAAAGGACAGTGGGATATAGGGACACGGGGGACAATTGGGAACCAGGGATGCAGGGACATGGGGACACTGGTGATGGTGAGGATGCTAGGGACACACTGACATGAGGACATCTGGAATGTCAGGGATACAGGGACATGGGAACGCTGGGGATAGAGGTACACAATGAAAGAGTGAAGGTGAACAGGGGAGGGCGGGAGGGAAGGGCTGGGGGAGTGGGAGCACTGCTGCACCAGGGGCAGCTCCTGGTTATCTCCCTCCCTGTCCCCTTCTCTTTCCCCCCACTCCCGTCTCATCCCATCTCCATCCCATCTCCATCCCACTTGGCTCTATCTCCATCCCAGCTGAATCTCCCTGCCTTCCAGTCCCAACTCCATTTTTCCCCCATCTCCAAATCCATCCCATCCATCCCTGTCTCCATCCTTCTCCCATCCCATCTCCATCCCATCCATTCCCACCTCCATCCTTCTCCCATTTCTATCCCCATCCCACCTGGTCCTATCTCCATCCCATCTACATCCTCTTCCCTTCTGGTCTCAATCCCACCTCCCACTGTTTCCAGATCTCTCCAAATCCACTCCATCTGTCCCTATCTCCATCCTTCTCCCACTCCCATCTCCATCTCACCTGAATCTCCCTCCTTTCTGGTTCCAACCCTGTTTCCCCTCCATCTCCAAATCCATCCCATCCATTCACCTCTCCATCCTTCTCCCACTTCTATCCCCATCCCACCTGGTCCCATTTCCATCCATCTGTATCTTCTTCCCATCTGGTCCCAGTCCCATCTCCCCACTTCCAAATCCGTTTCACCTATTTTCTCTTCCATCCTTCTCCCATTTCTATCTCCACCCCATCACTCCCCACCTCCATCCCCACCCCACCTCCATCCCAGTTCCCTTCTGTCCCCCACCCCCAGCCCCAGCCCCTCTCACCGCAGCCTCTGGATGTTGGAGGAGACCCCTGACAGCCGGTAGATGCCATCCACCACCCCGTGCTGCTCCACGAACTCAGTGCAGCTCCGCAGCACCTGCGGCACTGTAGGACAGGCACCGCTGGCACCGCAGCCCCACAGAGCTCCCAGCCCCAAATCCGCCCCTCCTGACCCAAATCTAAACCCCCCCAGCCCCAAAACTGCCTCCCCAGCCCCAAATCCTCTCCTCCATACCCCAGACCTGCTCCCCACTGAGAGCAGGGGGTGACAAGATGAACCGGGTCCTCACTGTGCTGACATCCCTGTGGGGTAGCTGGTCCCGGATGGAGACCAACAGGCCTGGGGATGAGGTCACCAAATCCCAGAGATGAGGCCACCATCCATGATCCCGTGGATGTAGCCACCAGGATTCTGAGGATGAGGCCACCAAATGCCCCAGAATGAAGCCACTGAGATCCTAAGGATAAGGCCACCAAATCCCAGGATGAGGCCACGAAGACCCCATGGATGAGGCCACCAAGATCCCAAGAACGAGGCCACCAAATCCCCAAGAATGAGGCTAACAAAATCTTAAAGGTGAGGCCAAGATCCTGAGGATGAGGCTACCGAAATCCCTAGAATGAGGCCACCAAATCCCAGGATAACGCCACCAAGATCTTAGGGAGGAGGCAACAAAGATCCCTTGGGCGAGGCCAAGATCCTGAGGATAAGGTCACCAAATCCTGAGGATGAGGCCACCAAGATCCCAGGATGGGGCCATCAAATCTCAGGATGAGGCCATGGAGATCCCACGGATGGGGTCACCAGGATTCTGAGGATGAGGCACCAAATCTCAGGACAGGGCCACCAAATCCCCAAGAATGAGGCCACCAAATCCGAGGATGAGGCCACCAAGATCCTATGGATGACACCACCAAATCTCAGGATGAGGCCACAGAGATCCCACGGGTGAGGCCAAGAACCTATGGATGAGGCCACCAAATCCCAGCATGAGGCCACCAACCCCCACAGCGACCCCCCGGAGCTGCGAGGTGCCAGGATTCCCTCCATCCGATGGAGGAGACCCCCAGTGTTCTGGGTTCCTCCCTGGGCCGCTCCCCAACCATTACTCAACGCCGTGATGCAACCGCATGGCGCCGTCCCCACATCCCCTCCCCACTTCCTCCGCGGGGACCGATCCTGGGGGCGACCCCCCGTTATAAACCCCCCCACAATTCCCCCAGGACCTCCCCCCTCCCCAGAAAATCACCGTCCTTCCCCGACTGCTGCAGGTGCTCCAGGAGGTCGCAGCCGAACACCCTCTCCTTGGCGCCGCCGCCTTTGCGCTTCGCCTTCTGCCGTGCTTTGAGTGCCAACGACATGGGGACAGCGGGGACCCCCAGAGGGTCACCTTCTCCTGCCCATGGCCCCCCCACCCCCCTGCTCTGCTCCGGGGGGAGGAAGTGCAGCTCAGAGCCCCGTGCACAGCCCTGACGCAGCTTCGAGGCCCCGCGCTCCGCTTCCTTCAGGGCGGCTTCCTGCCTCGGCGTCGAGAAACCGCAGGGCAGGGCTGGGTGCTCTGCTTCCGTGCTGCCCCACCGACCTTGTGCACACTTGTGAGCCCTCGTGCAACAGGGGGCCGGGCCTGGTGTGCACTCACGCATCCTTCTCCTTGCTGTCCGTGGTTGGGAATCCTGCTTTGTGGTTTTGCAAAGCCGTGCGGCCTTGGGCATGGTGGCGTGTGATTGTGTATGGTTGTGCATCCCTGTGCATGGCTGTGCATCCCTGTGCATCTTTCTCCATGGTTGTGCATCCTTGTGCACGGTTGTGCATGGCTGTGCATCCTTCTCCATGATTGTGCATCCCTGTGCATGGCTGTGCATTGCTGTGCATCCCTGTGCATCCTTCTCCATGGTTGTGCATCCTTGTGCATGGTTGTGCAGGGCTGTGCATCCTTCTCCATAGCTGTGCTTGACTGCACGGCCTTCTTTGCGCTTGTGCAAAGCTATGCAGCCTTGCACACGGTGGTGCATGGTTGTGCATCCTTCTCCATGCTTTCCACAGTTGTGTGTCCTTCGTGGTTGTGCAAAGCTATGCGGCCTTGGGCACAGTGCTGCACGGTTGTTTATGGCTGTGCATCCTTGTGCATGGTTGTGCACTCTTCTCCATAGTTGTGCTTGGTTGCATGTCCGTGTCCGTGTTCGTGCAAAGCCCTGTGGCCTTGGGTGTGGTGCTGCAGTGTTGTGCATCCCTATGCATGGCTGTGCACCCTTCTCCATGGTTGTGCTTGCTTGCATGGCCTTGTTCATGCTTGTGCAAAGTCATGTGGCCTTGTGCATGCCTGTGCAGGGTTGCAATCCGTGTTACACACTCACGCATCCTTCTCCATGGTTGTGCAAACTCCTGCATCCCTGTGCATGGCTGTGCATGGTTGCACATCCATATCTATGGTGGTGCACCCTCACGCCCCCTTTTCCATGGTTGTGCAAAATCATGCGGCCTTGCGCGTGGTGGTGCAAACTCATCCGTTGTTGTGAATGGTGGTGCATGGCCACCCATAGTTGTGTAACCTTGTGCATGGTTGTGCACTGTTGTCTGTGCTTGGCCACAGTTACACTTCCTCATCCATGGTTGTACAAACATGTGCAGCCTTGTGCACGGTTGCACATCTATAGTGGTGCACGCTCATGCATCCTTCTCCACAGTTGTGCAAACGTATCCAACATTTCCATGGTTGTGCATAGTTGTGCGTGGCCGTGCATCCATCTCCATTGCTGTGCATCCTTGTTTGTGGTTGTGCAAACTCCTGCATCCTTGTGCATCACTCCGCACCCACAGCTGTGCACGGCTGCACACCCCCACGCACACTCACTCTCCCTCATGCATCCCTGCACACTCGTGCATCTCCAGGCATGCTCACGTAGCTGTGCAACCTCACACTCACGCACTTACACACATTTGCACACACGCTCACACGTTGTTCTTCACTTTTGCACGTGCTCACCCACTGCACTCCCAGAAGTGCTTGCACACGCGTGTGCACCAACAGAGCCGTGCACGCCGCTCCCAGGGTGTTTATTTACAGCCGAGCAGCGCAGATCCGAAACGGTGATGGGGGGGGTGGGGGGTGGGGAATGCCACCCCTGTCCTATACACCTATGTACAGCAGCACTATCTACAGCACGGACCCCCGGGATGGGGGGAGACAACAGCAGTGCCCCACGGGAAGCGGGTTCCAAGTCGGGACCCCACGCTGTGACCAGGGGGAGTGGCAGTGGGGGGGGACCCGTGGGGTCCCCGTGTCCCCAACACGGCAGCAGCACGGGTGGCAGTTGGGGATGGGGCACTATCCTGGTGGCACAGCACACGTCCCCAGTTCTGTGCCATGCAGCAGAGGTGGCATTTGGGGACAGGGCTCTGTCCTGGGTCATGTCCCCAACCTTGTCCCATGCAGCAGGGGTGGCATACGGGGACAGAACCCCATCCTGGTGGCACAGTACATGTCCCCAAACCTGCACCAAGCAGCAGAGGTGGCATCTGGGGACAGAGTCCTGGTGGCACAGCATGTATCCCCAACTTCATGCCAAGCAGAGAGTGGCATCTAGGGACAGGACCCCATCCTGGTGGCACAGAGCGTGTCCCCAACCCTGTTCCAAGCAGCAGAGGTGGCACCTGGGGACAGGAACCCAGCAAAGTGCACATCCCCAACCTCACACCAGCAGCATGGGTGGCATTTGGGGACAGAACCCCACCCTGGTGTCATGGCACATGTCCTCATCCCTGCACCAAGCAGCAGGGGTGGCATCTGGGGACAGAGTCCAAGCGGCACAGCATGCGTCCCAGCTGCAGTGCATTTGGGGACAGGACCCCCTCCTGGTGGAACAGCACATGTCCCCAGTCCTGAGCCATGCAGCAGAGGTGGCACTTTGGGGCCAGAGTCCTGGTGCACAGTGTATGTCCCCAACATTGTCCCAAGCAGCAGAGGTGGCATTTGGAGACAGAGTCCATTCTTGGTGGCACACACACGTCCCCAGACCGGTGCCAGCAGCGAGGGTGCCATGTGGGGACAGTCCTGGTGCACGGCACATATCCCAGAGGTGGTGCCAGCACCGAGGGCGGCATTTGGGGACGGAGCCCCATCCTGATGGCACGGCGCGTGTCCCCAACCTCGTGCCAGCACCAGGGGTGGGTGACACGCGGGGTCAGAGCGCACAGCACACGTCCCAGACGCGGTGCGTTTGGGGACAGAACTCCCATCCCCACGACACAGTGCACGTCCCCAACCTCACACCGGCACCAGGGGTGATGTTGGGGGATGGAATGCAGCAGCACCACGCCGGGGCGGCAGGGAGGGGACGGCGGGCTGTCGATGTCCCCCCCCTCGGCCCCGTGTCCCCCCTCACACCAGGTGCCCGCGCCCATTGATGTAGATGCCGTTGGTGCTGGGCCGTGCCTGCAGCATGCCGTTCTCCTGCACAAAGTGCGTCATTGCCTGCTTGATGGGGTTGTCCCCACCGTCCTCCTCCTCCTCCTTCACCTCTTTGCCCTCCAGGGACGGGGACAGCAGTGGGGACACGGGGACCTCGGTCTGCGTCTCGATCTCCCGCACCGTGGAGAGGGTGGAGTAGCTGCGGCCCTCAGCCTCTTCACTCTGCAGGGACACGTGGCCACCCCGTGTCACCCCATGTCCCCACTGTCACCCTAACCCCAACTCCAACTCCCAGCCCCATGGGTGCCCCAAC
>NW_011145425.1:42558-44861 GCF_000146605.3 Meleagris gallopavo
CCCCCAACCCCCCCCCCCATGGGCATCCAGTTCTCATAGTAACCCCAACACTTAACCCCACGAGCACCCCAACTCCATCCATATGGACAACCCAATCCCCATCCCCAGACACCCCGATACCCAGCCCCCCATGTACCCCAATGCTCAGCCCCATGGTCACCACACTACCCAGCATGCCATGCACCCCGATCCCCACTCCCACAGTAACTCCAATCCTGATCCATGTGAGCACCCCAATCCCCACCCATTTGGGCACCCCAACTTCCCTCCATATGAGCACCCCAACCCCTGTCCCCATAGTATCCCCCACCCCACGGACACCCCAATACTCAGTCCTTCCTGAACACCCCAATGCACGAGGGTGTAGTGCACAAGTGTGCAAGGCGCACACACCAGGAAGGGATGGACACGGGGACGCACACCAGGGATGTTCTGAACCCCGAACGCGGAGCTCACCATAGCAGAGCAGATGCTGGTGCCACGCAGGCTGTCCCCACGCAGGCTGTCCCCACGCAGGCTGCCCTGCCGGCTCTCTGTGCGGAGCTGCAGCGTCTCCTCCAGCTGCAGAGCCGCACTGTCAGAACCCCGGGGGCAGCCACAGCCCCCCCATGTGATCCCCAGTGCCTGACGTATCAGGCATCCCCACACCCAGCTCCCCACATACTGCAGTGCTCGGCCCCATGGCCACCCAATACCCATCCCCATGGTGCCCTGATTCCCAGCCCCATGGCAACTCGATATTCAGCCCCATGGGCACCAATCCCATCTCCACAGCACCCCAACTCCTATCCCCGGAGGACCTTAATATCCAGCCCCATGGGAAAGCCAGTCTCCATCCTCAGAGCACCCTAATATCCAGAACCATGGATACACCAGTCCCCATGCCAACAGAACCCCAATTCCCCATCCTCATGGCATTCTAATATTCAGCCCCATGGGATCCGCAATTCCCATCCCCGTGGCACCCCAGTATACAGCCCCATTGGTACCCCAATCCCTACCCCACAGCACTCCAGTTCCTGTCCACATGAGAACCCCAACCCCCATCCCCATGGCACCCCAATATCCAGCCCCATGGGAATTCCAATTCCCCTCCCCATGGACTCCAATTCCCATCCCAAAGCACCCTAATATCGAGCCCCATAGCACACCAATCCCCATCCCCTTGGCACTCCAATGCTCAGTACCTCATGGATACCCCAACCCCCATCTCCTCAGACACTCCAATTCCCATCCTCACGGCACCCCAAAATCCAGTTCACCATAAGTATCCCAATCCCCATCCCCTTGCCTCCTCCCCGGAGACCCCCAGCACCCCTCAGCCCGTCACCCACCTGGGTGCGCGTGTCGGTGCTGTGACTGGAGTGCAGACGGCGGATGGAGTTCTCCCGTGTGAGCGTCAGCTCCTCCTCACTGTGGGGCCACACCTCAGTGAGGGCCCACCACGGGGTCCGTGGGGTCCCACCATGGGGTCTTTGGGGTCCAAGGGGTCTCACCATAGGGGTCTACGGTTTCCACCATGGGTACATGGGGTCTATGGGTTCCATGGGGTCTGTGGGGGTCCCACCATAGGATCCATAGGGTCTATGGGGTCCTTGGGGTCCAACCATGGGTTCCATGGGGCTCCACCACGGGGGTGGTCCATGGTGTCTATGAGGTCCCACCTTGGGGTCCCACTGTGGGGTCCTTGGGGTCCATAGGATTCCACCATGGGGTCACGTCTTGGACTCCTACCATGGAGTCCCATCATGGGGTCTATGGGGTCCATGGGGTCCCACCATGGGGTCCTTGTGGTCCGTGAGTTCTCACCATGGGATAGATGGGGTTTATAGGATTCCACCACGGGGCCCGTGGGGTCTACAGGGTCCTTGGGGTCCATGTGGTCCTATCATATGGTCCCATCATGGGTTCCCACCATGCAGTCCATGGGGTTCCACCATGGGGTCTATGGGGTCCATGGGGTCCCACCATGGTGTCCATGGGGTCCCACCATGGGGTCCCACCGTGGGGTCCTTCATGTCCATGGGATTCCACCTTGGGGTCCCACCTTGGGGTCCCACCATGGGATCATGGGGTCCCATCCACGCCCATCCCACCCCACGCCCAGCTCTTACTACTTCTCAGAGATGCGCTTGGTCTTGCGCTTGTGATAGAGGGTCATGACGACGACGACGATGACGAGGACGCAGAGCAGCACGGCGGCAATGACGCCCACCACCACCACCGAGGCCGACACCAGGTCCACCCTCCGCACCTCGTCCTCTGCGGGGACAGCGTGGGGCAGTGAGCAGGGGGAGAGGGAT
>NW_011145425.1:46785-49812 GCF_000146605.3 Meleagris gallopavo
TGGCACCGGCACCGCGCCGGCACGGCCGGGTGGGACGTGGAGGGTTGGGAGGGGATGGGAAGGGGGAGTGGGGACGGCAGTGGGACACGACGGGGACGTGGATGGGGGGACGCTGACACGGACAAGGGGACGCGGAGACAGCGAGAGGAAGTGATGGGGACGCGGATAGGGGACGGGGACGCAGATGAGGGGACGTGACGGGGATGGGGGACGTGGATGGGGACAGAGGACATGGGCGCAGCGACGGGATGTGGGGACAACTGGAGGACATTAGAGATGGGGGACAAGGGGATGTGGACGGGAGGACGTTGACACAGACGTGGGGATGTGGGCACAGCAAGGGGATGTGACAGGGACAGGGACACGAGGACATGGAAACAGCATGGGGCTGTGGACGGGGGCAGGGGGCATGGGGACAACGAGGGGACAGGGATGGGGAAAATGGAACAAAGAAAGGACACAGCAGGAATATGGGAACGGGACACAGTGGGGCCGCTGGGGTGCACAGGAGATGCAGTGGGAAGGGGACGGGGATGGGGACAGGGGTGGGGATGGGGACAGAGCCACACCGTGTCCAGTTGTAGGTGGGTGGGGGGTTGCCGTCCCCCAGGCAGGTGAGCGCAGCCCCCTCCATGCCCTCCGCCCACTCCTCTGTGTGCCCCAGTACCGACACATCAGACAGGTCTGCGGGGACAGCATGGGGACGTCAGGGGACGGGCGGGATGAGGTGACACTGCCTGACACGCGTCCCCCAGCCCCATGTGACCCACATCCCCAGGGTCCCCCAAGGCTTCTCCATCCCCAACGTCCCCATTGCCCCCCATGTCTCCCATTTCCCCCGTGCCCTACGTGTCCCTCAACAACACCCATGTCCCCAGCGTCCCCCAAATCTCCCATGCCCACTATGCCCCTCAACTGCTCCCTCAGTGTCGCCATGCCCCTAATGTCCCCACATCTCCACAGCCCAATGTCCCCATGTCCCCAATGTCTTCCATGCCCCCAACATTCCTCATGCCCATGTGTTCCTCAACAACACCCATGTCCCCAGTGCCCTCCATGCTCCCGTATCTCCTTGTCTCCAACATCTCCATGCCCTCAGTGTCCCCCAGCAACTCCCACATTCTCCATGTCCCCATGTCCCCAATGCTCTCCACATCTCCATGTCCCCACTGCCCCCCACTCCCCCCAGTGCCCTCCATGCCCCCCATAGTCCCTTTGTCCCCAGCATTCCCCATGGTACCCCAGCACCCCTCATGTCCCTGTGTCCCCCAATGCCCTCCAGGTCCCCCATGGTCCCCTTGTCCTCAACTTCCTCCATGGTCCCTCTGTGCCCCCTCATGTCCCCATGTCCCCAGTCCCTCCATGTCCCCACATCCCCAATGCCCTCTACGTCCTCCCATGGTCTCAGTGTCCCCAGTGTCCCCCCACGGTCCCCAGTGCCCTCCATATTCCCATGCCCCCAATGCCCTCCATGTCCCCCCACGGTCCCAGGGTCCCCAGCATCCCCCACGGTTCCCCACTGCCCCCCATGTCTCCATTTCCCCAGTCCCCCCATGTCCCCACATCCTCAATGTCCTCCACTCCCCCCAACACCCTCCACTCCCTGCACAGTCCCAATGTCCCCAACATCCCTCCACGGTCCCCCAGCGTCCCCACGTCCCCAGTGCCCTCACTCCCCCCATCACCCTCCACATCCCCCAAGGTCCCAATGTCCCCAACGTCCCCCCACAGACCCCCGGTGCCCCCACATCCCGGCGTCCCCCGTGCCGCACAGGCGACGCTCAGCTGGTGGGTGATCCTCTTCTCGTGGCGCAGCCCCGGATGTGCCACCACGCAGGTCAGGCTCTTCCCATTCATGCTGCGCCCCGGCACCACGAAGAACTCGCTGGTGACGGAGGCCGAGTGGTCGTGCTGGGACTGCCGCGTGGTGTTGGCGCCGCGCACCTCCGTCTCCCAGTGCACCGTGGGCACCGGGTTGCCCTCCGCTGTGCACGAGGCCGCCAGCGTCCGGCCCTGCCCCTCCTCCAGCGCCGGTCCCGGGTTCAGGATGGGCCAGCGGCGGCACTGCAGTGCCCACCACCACCGTGACCCCACGGCCGTCACCCAACATCCATCACTCCGTGCCCATCGCCGCGCTGCCCAACATCCCATCGTCGCCCCACGTCCCCCTGCCCATTTTTCCATCATCCCATGACCCCGCATTCGTCATGATCCCATTCCACACCTCCCCATCAGCCCGCACTCAATATCCCACTACTCACCAACCCACGATCCCGTTCCCATCACTACCCCATCATCCCATCACCCCACACCCACCACCCCATCACTGCCCATCACTCCATCACAGATCATGACCCCACTGCCCATCACCCCACACCCACCATCCTATGACCTCATTTCCCATCATAACCCCATCGTCCACCACTCCCTCACTCCTCTGCCCATCATCCTATCACCCCACATCCACCACAGCCCCATCACCCACCACCCCATTCCCATCACGATCCCATTGCCCATAACCCCACACCCGCAATCCCACGACCCCATTGGCCATCACCCCATCAACCCACATCCCTCACAACCCCATCACCCACCACCCCATCACTCCATTCCCATCATGACCCCACTGCCCACCACTCCATCACCCACCACCCCATCACCCCACACCCACCATCCCATCACCCCATTTCCCATCACGACCCCATTGCCCAATCATTCCACATCCCTCACAACCCCATCACCCACCACCCCATCACCCCATTCCCATCACGATCCCATTGCCCATAACCCCAACCCACCATCCCACGACCCCATTCCTATCATGATCCTATTGCCCACCATCCCATCACCCCACACCCACCATCACCCCAATCCCATCACAACCCCATCACCCACGGCCCCATCACTCCAACACCCCATCATTACCCCATCACCCACCATCCCATCACCCCATTCCCATCACGATCCCATTGCCCACCACCCCGTCACCCCACACCCACCACTGCCCCATGACCCACCGCCCCATCA
>NW_011145425.1:49832-52921 GCF_000146605.3 Meleagris gallopavo
CCGCGTCCTGGCCCAGCACCGCCGTCACGCTGCGCTGCACCTCCACCACGCCGCCGTCGCAACCTGCGGGCAGGGGGAGCAAAGATGGGCACCGATGTGAGCGGTGCATCACCGGGCGCCATTCTGCACCGCTTGGTGCATGCGTGGTGCGTGATTTTGCATGGTTGTGCATGGTTGTGCACGCCTCCTCACGGTTGTGCATGCTTGGTGCATGCGTGGTGCGTGATTTTGCATGGTTGTGCATGGTTGTGCACGCCTCCTCACGGTTGTGCATGCTTGGTGCATGCGTGGTGCGTGATTTTGCATGGTTGTGCGTGCTTGGTGCACGCTTTGCGTGTTCTTTGTCCATGGCTGCACATGCTTGGTGTGTGATTTTGCATCGTTATGTGTGGTTGCTTGTGCACGGTGCATGATTTTGCAAGGCCGTGCATGGTTGTGCACACCTCCTCACGGTTGTGCATGCTTGGTGCATGCGTGGTGCATGATTTTGCATCATTATGTGTGGCTGTGCATGCTCAGTGCATGCTTTGTGCACGACTTTGCATCATTACGCATGGCTGTGCACACTTAGTGCACACTTCTTCATGATTGTGCATGCTCAGTGCACACTTTGCACAGCCTTTGTGCATGACTCTGCATGCTTGTGCATGGTTGTGCACATTATGCGTGGTTATACATGCTTTCTGCATGCTTTGTGCATTCTTTGTGCACAGTTTTGCATCATTATGCATGGTTCTACATGCTTGGTACATGCTTCGTGGGTCAATTTTGCACAATATTGCTTGACTGTGCACGACTCTTCATAGTTGGCCACAATTGTGCATGCTTGGTGCACACTTTGCACATCCTTTGTGCATGGTTTTGCATGATTGCACATGCTCAGTGCACGAGTTCTGCATGATTTTGCATCATTATGTATGATTGTGCACACTTGCTGCACAATTTGCACGTCCTTTATGCACAATTTTCATGGTTGGGCAAGATTGTGCATGCCTCTTCATGTTTGTGCATGTTTGTGCAAGGTTGGTGCACACTTTGCACATCCTTTGTACACAATTTTGCACAGCTGTGCACGATTATGCACGTCAATTCACGGTTGTGCACAACTACACACGCTTGGTGCACACTCCATGGTTGTGAACAATTGTGCACGCCCCGTTCACGCATCACGCATCCTTTGCACGTGATTGTGCACAGATCTGCATGCTATCTCTATGATAGTGCATCCTATTTACAGACTTGTGTGCACTTGTGCACATTTGTGCACGCTCTGTGCACACTTTGCACGTCCTTTGTGCACACCTTTGCATCACTCTGGATGCATTCTGCATGAGTGTGCATGCTAAGGGCACACTTCATGATTGTGTGTGCTTGTGCATGCTCCATGCAGATTTTGCACACTTCCAGCCTGTCTAGTGCATGCTTGTGCATGGTTCTTCATGATGGTGCACTTGTACAAGCTGGTGCACACTTTCTGCACAGCTCATGCATGGCTTTTGCACAGCGTGCACATTTTGGTGCCGTCGTGCATTTTTCTGCATGATTTTGCACAATTTCACACACTTGTGCACAGCTGATGCAAGCTTTCTGCACGGTTTTGCATTAGTGCACACTTATGCATGCTTGTGCAAGCTGTGTGCCTGTTCCATGCACATTCATGCGTCGTTTTGCACACTTTGTGCTTGTGCACACTTTGCACACCTGGCTTTGCACACATCCACTCCCTTGGGGTAAAAGGGGTTGAATCTGCACCCACCGTGTGACACACTCACCCTGTGACACACTCACACTCCCCCCTTGCACACTCACCCTCCATCCCCGCACTGGCAGCGCCCGCTCGTCCCCACAAATCATCCCTTAATGACCCTTTGGATTAATTAACTGCTACAGCCCCAAACCCCCCCCGGCTTCAGTGGCCCCAAATTCTGCTCTGTGCCACATCACTCCCACTTTTATCCCAAACCCCCATCCTGTGCCTCACTTTCCCCAAACCTGACCTCAAATTCCATATTGGTGTCTCATTTTCCTCCATATTTCACCCCAAATCCCATTCCTGAGCCCCAATTTCCCCAAATCTGACCCCAAACCCCACTCCCATACCTCAGTTTCCTCAATCTAACCCCAAATCCCTCCTCTTTGCATCAGTTTCCCCCAATTCTGACCCCAAAATCAGATTCCTCTGCCTCAGTTTGTTTCCCCAAACCCCCACTGCCCTGCCTCAGTTACCCCAAATTTCACCCCTAAGTCCATTCCTGAGCCTCAATTTTCCCCAATCTCACCCCAAATTCCTCCTCTACACCTCAGTTGCCCCAAACCTGATCCCAAATCCCACTCCTGCGCCCCAGTTTTCCCAAACCCGATAGCAAACCTCACCTCCATGCCTCAATTTCCCCCAATCTCAGCCCAAATCCTCCCTCTGTGCCTCACCTTCCTCTGTTCTGACTCAGAATCCCACATCCGTGTCTCATTTTCCCCCAGTTTCACCTGAAATCCCATTCCTGAATCCCATTATCCCCAAAGCTGACCCCAAACCCCACTCCCATGCCTCATTTTCCCCTAATCTAACCCCAAATCCCCCTCTCACCCTAATTTCCCCAATTCTGACTCTAAATCAGATTCCTATGCCTGAGTTTCTCAAAACCTGACACCAAATCCCCCCACTGTGCCACATTTCCCCAATTCTGACCCCAAATCCCACCTCTGTGCCTCCTTTTCTCCCAAATTTCACCCCAAATCTCACTCCTATTCCCCAGTTTCCCCAAACCTGATCCCAAATCCCACCCTGTGCCTCAATTTCCCCAATTCTGACTCCATAGCCCAACTGTGTGCCTCAGTTTCCCCAAACCCGACCTCAAATCTCATATCTGTGCCTCACTTTCCCTCAGTTTCACCCAAATCCCACTCCAGAGCCCCGGTTCCCAAAATCTGACCCCACACCCCACTCCCACGCCTCAGTTTCCCTCATTCTCACCCCAAATCCTCCCTCTGTGCCTCACTTTCCCCCATTCTGACCCTAAATTCCATCTCTGTTCTCAGTTTCCCCAAAAGGACCCCAAATCCCACTTCTCGCCCCATTTCCCATCTTTGTG
>NW_011145425.1:54649-55035 GCF_000146605.3 Meleagris gallopavo
TCGCGGGAGGGACACGCGCGGCCGTGGGGAACCAAGGGCACGGACCCACAGACACAGGTGATGCCACGTCTCGCAGTGTCCCCGTGCCCCACTCTCACAGTGTGCCGTCGTCCCCCCACGATGCGGTCGGACACGAGTGTCCGCGGGCACCCACGGATACAGACGGACGCGCAGACCCACGGATACAGACGGAGCCACGCCTCCCCGCGCCCCTCTCTCGCAGTGTCCCCCAGCCACCTCGAGACACGTGGGGGGGACACGCGTGGCCGAGGGGACTCGCGCTCAGAGCCTCGCGGACCCACGGACGCGCAGGTCGGACCCACGCGCACAGGTGCGCAGCGCCGCAGGTGCACAATCGCCCCTCACGCGCTCGTTCCCACGCGTGC
>NW_011145426.1:0-306 GCF_000146605.3 Meleagris gallopavo
CAGACCATAATAATCCCAGCAGAACCCAGCAGAACCCCCAGACCATAATAATCCCAACAGAACCCAGCAGAACCCCCAGACCATCATAATCCCAGCAGAACCCAGCAGAACCCCCAGACCATAATACAGAACCCAGCACAGCCCTGCAGAACCCAGCAGAACCCCCAGACCATAATACAGAACCCAGCACGGCCCTGCAGAACCCCCAGACCATCATACAGAACCCGGCACCGCCCTGCAGAACCCCCAGACCATCAGAATCCCAGCAGAGCCCAGCAGAACCCAGCAGAACCCCCAGACCATCAT
>NW_011145427.1:0-396 GCF_000146605.3 Meleagris gallopavo
AGAAAAAAAAAAAAGCGACTTTTTCCCTTCACTTTGCGATGATTTCTGTTTCTTTCCAGCGATGGGGAAATGCCATCTTTTCCCTCCCCTCCCTGGAAACGGGAAAAGCTCTGGGAGCGTTCTCCTGGAGAAAGAGAAGCGCTTCTGTCTCTCGCAGAGCCCGGGCCCCCCCCCCGTGTGCGGGAGCCGCGTCGGGGCAGTGTGGGAAAGGGGCTCCGTGGTGCCGGCAGCTCTGAGTGTCCTGGAGGGAAGTGGAGCTGAGGGAGCAGCCCGCGAGGCTGGTCCGGGGCCCTAAGTCCTTACGTAACCTCGCATTTTAAATAAAATAAACTATAATAATTAAAAGAAGCTTTCTTCGGCGTGGTTCGGTAATAAAACAATCGGGGGGAAAAAGGA
>NW_011145428.1:0-646 GCF_000146605.3 Meleagris gallopavo
AGTTATGGGGTGCGTGTCGGCAGGGCTTTGGGGGCTGTAGGGTTGGGGGATTTGGGAAGCAGAGTTTTGGGGTGCAGGGCCCAGAGTTTGAGGTTTAGGGTTGGAGGATTTGGGATGCAGGGTTTGGGGCTGCGGGGGGCAAGGTTTGCGGTTTCGAGGGGAAGCGTTTGGGGTCTGGGGGTGCAGGAGGGGAGGGTTTTGGGGTGCGGTGCCCGGGGGGGGGGGGTGCGGGGTTGTGGGGTGAACGGGGTTTGGGCTGCAGGGTTTTTGCGGGGCAGTTTGTAGGGTTTGGGGGTGGGGTTACGGGGTTTGATGCGTAGGGCTGGGGGGGCAGGAGTTGTTTGTGGGGTTTTTTGAGGGGCGAAGCGTGGCGTGAACCCCAGCCAAACCCGAGCCGTGCTGGTGATGGGAACACATGGGGGGGGGGAGGGGAATTTCCGCACCCCACAACTGCCAACGTGGGGGGCGGGCACTGAACCCCACAGCGGAGCGGCGCGACCCCGAGGGCACCGCAATTAACGCAGGCGGTAATTTATTAAGAACGGTGCAGCGCCTGCACCGCAACGGACCTCCGAGGCACAAAACGCCGGGCTGCGATGGAAGCGGCTCCACAGCGGCCCTTCCAGGACCCAACTGCCCCCTTCCA
>NW_011145429.1:0-393 GCF_000146605.3 Meleagris gallopavo
CAAACCCCGTGCTGTTGTTGCACGAGCATTGTGCGTTGCACGCCGGGTTGTGCACACGCCTTGGGCTCCCATTGCAGCCCTTTGCACAAGAAGGGCGTCTCGCACGAGCGATGCACGACGGCCCCCGTGCAACGAGCGGCGCGCCCTCGCGTCCCTTTGCACGAGGGCCGCCTTGCACAAGCGCGTGCACCGGGCTCACCATCACAGCCGCTGAGCCCGGAGAAGCGTGAAACGGCCCCAGCCGTGCTTTGCACGAGGGGCGTGCAACGCTTCGGGCCCTAGCGATGGGAGCGTGCAATGCACCAGCTTCCCTTGCACGAGTCTCGTGCGACGCACCGGGCGCCTCAATGGGGCACGAGGGGGTGGAACGCTGGCACGAGGGTGGAGCGGGGG
>NW_011145430.1:0-588 GCF_000146605.3 Meleagris gallopavo
GAACACCGCCGTCCGGATCCTCCTCATCAGCTGCCGTGGGCAGCGCCCTCCAGCGCCCAGGGAGTGGGCCCACTCTCCTCCGGCGGCTTCGGCTTCGGAGGCCTGGGCTGCTTCAACGGCGGCAGAGCCCGCTACCCCTGCTAAGGGCCTGCGCCCACACCCTCACACCAACCACCTGCACCCTGCAAGGCGCCTCACGCACTGACCTCACGTCTCTGTGTCACCTATGGCCCAAGGGATCACCAGCCATGGCTCCTCTTTTCATGGCACAAAACAAGCAAGCAGGGAACAGCCTCAGACCATGCTGCCTGGGAACATGAGCGCAGTAAATTCCTTCTGTCTTTGCAGCTGAAATTGTGCTCTTTCCACTTGGCGATCACCAAGTGAATCCTTCCTTTCCGTGTCTTTTCCACAATAAAGATCTCATGCATGCCAGCTTCAGATTCCTCCTCTCCATTCCTTCGCATAATGTCCCTTCCACTTCACCCACTACAAAGACACGGCACTGCAAACCGTCATGTCTGCTACCCGTGGGCTCCGAGACCTCCTCTTGCAACCATGTCACTCACAAGAGCTTTGGTAGCTAGC
>NW_011145431.1:0-503 GCF_000146605.3 Meleagris gallopavo
CATGCAGGGCCACCAACCTCTACATTTAATACTATACCAGGCTGTTCAGGCCTGTATCCAACCTGGCCTTGAACACCTCCAGGGATGGGACATCCACAACCTCTCTGGTCAGCCTATTCCAGCACCTTACCACTCTTAAAGAACTTTCCCCTGACATCCAACCTAAATCTTCCCTCCCTCAACTTAAAACCATTTTTCCTTGTCCTGCTGTTATCTACCCTTTCAAATAGCTGATTCCCCTCCTGTTTGTAGGCTCCCTTTAGGTACTGAAAGGCTGCAATGAGGTCACCCCACAGCCTTCTTTTCTCCAGGCTGAACAAGCCCCTCAGCCTGTCTTTGCAGGGGAGGTGCTCCAGTCCCCTGATCATCTTCATGGCTCTCCTCTGGACCCTGTACAGACATTAAACATCTTACTAAAATCTTCCTCTGACCGTTTATGTGGTTCCATTGTTTATTTTTTATTAAATAAGAGTTCTTTTAATATTTCAGGGTTTTTACCAGCA
>NW_011145432.1:0-341 GCF_000146605.3 Meleagris gallopavo
GAGGGAGTGTGGGAATGGAGGAGGAGGGTTGGGATGGAGGGGGGGGTTGGAGACAAGTGAGATGCTTGGAGGATGGGTCATCCAATTTGGGGAGGGGTCAATCAGTTTGGGGATGGATCGCCCAATTTGGGGAGGGGTCAATCAGTTTGGGGACGGATCGCCCAATTTGGGGAGGGGGCGCCTCCAATTTGGGGCGGGCTGATCCAATTTGGGTGGGGGTCTCCTGGGTGCAACTTTGTGTTGTGGCTCCCACCCATCCGACCTTTGTTCCACCAACCTGAGCGCGGCTCGAAATCCCCCCCGGCCCCATTTTGAGGCAAATCCGTCTGGTTTTGGCTCAC
>NW_011145433.1:0-384 GCF_000146605.3 Meleagris gallopavo
GGTATGTAGGGGTACGGGGGGATATGGGGGGTATCCCAAGGTGTTGATGACTCCAGAATGGGGATCCTGGAGGGGGGTCTGCGGGATCCTGGAGGTTTGACAACCTGTGTTTGGGATCCCAGCCTGGCAGATCACTGAGCGTTGGGGGGGGACGTTGGCGTTGGGAGGGGAAGGGGGATGGGGGGGTTTTTTTGGGGGGTCCCTCACCCCACTGTCAAATGAATGGGGACGGCGCAGGTGGGCTACGAGAATGCGGGGACGGTGGAATTCCTGGTGGACCGTGATGGGAAGCATTACTTCATCGAGGTCAACTCACGGCTGCAGGTGGAGCACACGGTGACGGAGGAGATCACGGGGTGAGGACGGTGGGCTGGGGTCTCTGGG
>NW_011145434.1:0-341 GCF_000146605.3 Meleagris gallopavo
CATAGAGACCCCAATAGAGACCCCAATAGAGACCCCAATAGAGACCTCAAAGTGCTCCACAGCCCCCCATAGTAACCCCAATAGAGACCCCATAGAGACCCCAATAGAGACCCTATAACTCCCCAATAGAGACCCATAGAGACCTCAAAATGCTCCATAGCCCCCCATAGTGACCCCAATAGAGACCCCAATAGAGACCCTAATAGACCCACAGAGAGACCCCCATAGAGACCCCAATAGAGACCCCATAGGGACCTCAAAGTGCTCCACAGCCCCCCATAGAGACCCCAATAGAGACCCCATAGAGACCCCATAGAGACCCCAATAGAGACCCCAATAGA
>NW_011145434.1:8726-9193 GCF_000146605.3 Meleagris gallopavo
TGGGGGTTGGGGGGTTTTATAGGGTCTGGGGGGGCTCTGTAGGATGCTATGGGGCTGGGAGCTCTGCAGGGGTCTCTATAGGGTCTGGGGGGTCTGTAGGGTTCTGTGTGTGAGGGGTCTCTGGTGGGGTCCCAGGGGGACTCTGTAGGATGTTGTGGGGGTTGGGGTTTCTGGGGGGGGGAGAGGGGTCTCTATGGGGTCCGGGATGGCTCTGTAGGGTGCTATGGGCCTGGGAGTCTGGAGGGGCTCTTTAGGGTCCGGGGGGGCCTGTAGGATGCTATGGGGCTGGTTTGGGGTCTGGGGGCTCTGGGGGGGCTCTGTATTGTTTGGGGGGGCTCTGTAGGATGCTGTGGGGCTGTTTTTGGGGCTGGGGGCTTTGGGGGGCTCTGTATTGTCTGGGGGGTCTCTGTAGGATGCTATGGGGCTGTTTTGGGGCTGCGGCTCTGGGGGGCTCTGTAGGATGCTGT
>NW_011145435.1:0-623 GCF_000146605.3 Meleagris gallopavo
GCATAATAATATCAGGCACCAAAGGAGGTGTCCTGATCTGCCATAGGGACATGATGGGAGTCCCTTTGGCAATGAAAATGGGAGTGTTGACCACAACATCAGTAGGCCATGTACCTATTACTGGAGGGACTACTGAGCCACCTGCCTCCAACAATCTCCCCCAAGGTGCAAGTAGGCCACACCACCTAGGTCCTACCTGCACCTTCCATGGCCATTTTACCCTTCTGTGGGTGCCAGGATCTAAATTCTCAGGGGCAAGGAGCAGAAGATTATTTCCATTACTAATCTGGGGTCTTACCTGGTGATCAGTGCCCGTAATTTGGATTCTAAGCGGGGTGGCCCATGTTGTCTGCAACATTCTCAGGACGCTGGGTCTGCTGTCTCAGGGTCTTTCATTCAGGTCCCGCAAGGTTTCACACAGTCTTTTCGTCCACCCCTGCAGGGACTGGGAGTCTGTCTTCAGGGCAGCCTTAAGAATACCGTTATAACGTTCCATGAGGCCTGTGCCCATTGGATTATATGGCAGGTGGAATCACCATTCGATGTTATTTACTTCCGCCCAGAGTTGTATCAGTGCACCAGTAAAATGAGTTCCTTGGTCGCTCTCGATGACTTGAGGTGTC
>NW_011145436.1:0-350 GCF_000146605.3 Meleagris gallopavo
TCCATTTCTCCCTCTGGGTTGTTTTAACAGAGCTTTAAGGTCAATTCCTGCAGAAAACACGGAGCGGGGGGGAGGGGGCAAAAATGGCAGCGACCCCAACCCCCCCCCATCCCCACAACGCCGGGACCCCCGCCGCAGCCCAGCCCAACGCATCCCCGCTCCGTAGGACCGCAGATCCCCTCCCCGGTACAACGGGAGCTCCACGCAACGGCAGCACCGGATGACCGGGACCGCAGCACGTCGCTCCCTTTGCCGCACGGCTCCGGGAGGGGCGGATATCGCCGTATTTTCAGCCCTCGGTACCGCGCGGCCCCGCCCGGAAAGGCCCCGGCGCTGCGATGGCCGCACGT
>NW_011145437.1:0-367 GCF_000146605.3 Meleagris gallopavo
CCCCCAAAAGGAGGAGACAGGACCCCCAAAATGAGGCCCAGGTCCCACCAACACCCCTGAAGGAGGACACAGGACCCCCAAATTGAAGTGCAACCTCCAAATGGAGGACAGAGGACCCCCAAAACGAGGTCCAACCCCCAAAAGGAGGGCACAGGACCCCCAACATGAGGTCCAGGTCCCACCAACCCCCCAAAAGGAGAAGACAGGACCCCCAACCTGAAGTCCATCCCCCCAAATGGAGGAGACAGAACCCCCAAAATGAGGCCCAGGTCCCACCAACCCCCAAAATGGAGGAGACAGGATCCCCAAAATGAGGCCCAGGTCCCACCAACCCCCCAAAATGGAGGAGACAGAACCCCCAAAATGA
>NW_011145438.1:0-851 GCF_000146605.3 Meleagris gallopavo
GACATAGCACGTAAAAATCACTATATCATCTGACCACATACTTGGTTCTTTTGGTGAAGCAACCAAATCCAAAGATGCAACAGAATGCTTCAAAGGTGCTTGTTAGTTTACTGTATCTCCATTTTGAAATCTAGAGGAAGAGAAGATGACAATAATACCTTCTCTAAAATTATATCAGCAAGATATTTCAATATACAAAATAAAACCTGTTATAAAAAGGGGGGAGGAAATCACAGGTCATGGAAGTGTTAAAATTGCCAATATGAACATGATCATAATTTCTCTTTCTCCTCCTCACTGCTGAAAGATTCTCTGACACAGGAGTTCCAAATACTAGTTTTTTTCATTTGTAATTGAATTTTCACTGAAAGAGAAAAATAAAATAAAATTAAAAAATCTAATTGATATTTACCTGAGTGGTACATGTGTACAATATATATCAGAAAAGCCATCCCTTCTTGTAAGCACGAATATAGTTCCCACTACTTTTTCTGTTGAATCCATTAAGGATATTTTGCCCTCTGCTTTATGACACGTAAACATTTGCTTTTTTCTAATTTCTGAAACTTTCTATGGTTAGAAATTTTAAAAGAGGACAAATATTTATCTCTCAGATTCACCATATGCTATCTCAGATACTTTTTACCAGTTTCCATTAAGTTCTTTTTTGATGACAGATGCTTGTTTAGAGGCAATGTCTTCTGACCTTTAGATCATGCTGAGTTTGCACAGATCAATTACCGTGTCGCGACATGACAAGGTTTCACTTCTTCCACTACTTGTTGTCTAAACACTCAGATTTTTGGAAGAGATAAGCAAGTAAAAGGAAAAAAAAAGGAATTAACGAACAA
>NW_011145439.1:0-535 GCF_000146605.3 Meleagris gallopavo
GCTGATGTGTGCAGCACTGAAGGTGCTGGCAGGCTGTTGGGCTGTCCATCTGCAAGGCTGAGGGAGTGGAAGGAAGGAAGGAGCAGCCTCCTGCCCTCCTGCCCTGTGCTGCTCTCCCCTGCACAGCCCTGCTCACCGGGTTGCTGCTCTGCCAGCCATTTCCATGGCTGTCTGGGGCTCCCTGTGTCCCCAGGTCTGTGTGGAAAGGGCCACTGCAATCAGCAGGTCTGGTGCCAGCACCTGCACAGGGCACAGGGCTGAGCAAAGCAGTACCAAACATGGAGGTAGGGCAAGGGGTCCTTGGGCAGCTTCCATGGTCCTTTAGGAGCACAACAGGATAGAGTTTGGGGCTGAATTACCTTCTTTGTAGGACAGCAGTTTGGAGGGCTGAGCTCCATCACTTTTAGGCATCTGGAGCCATTTGTGTTGGGCTGTCCATCTGCAAGGCAGAGGGGAGGGAAGGAAGGAGCAGCCTCCTGCCCTGCCTCCCTGAGCTGCCCTCTCCTGCACAGCCCTGCTCACCGGGTTGCTGCTC
>NW_011145440.1:0-575 GCF_000146605.3 Meleagris gallopavo
GTGGGTGAAAGATCTGATCCACCTTACTAAGACAGGGGTGGCCCAAGCACAAACAGTGGCACGATGGGTCGCCTATCTCAGCCAAAGGAGCAGTCTGTCTTCATCCCCTTTGAAAGAAGAACTTCAGAAGATCCTAGGCCCAGTAACATATCACAGTGATGCACCGAAAGGAATACTGGTCGCTCCACCGCAGAGGAGTCCCGTTCAGGAGGGAAAATACCCTATCCCTGTAGATGCTTGGTACACAGATGGATCCAGCAAGGGCAATCCAAGCAAGTGGAGAGCAATAGCATACCATCCTTCTACTGAGACAATCTGGTTTGACAAGGGGGATGGTCAGAGCAGCCAATGGGCAGAACTGCGAGCCGTGTGGATGGTTATAACTAAGGAACCCGGTGATGGTATCCTCAACATCTGCACAGATAGTTGGGCTGTGTACTAAGGGCTCACTCTTTGGATTGCCCAGTGGGCCACTCAAGAGTGGACTATCTACACCCTACCGATCTGGGGCAAGGACATGTGGTTAGACATATGGAATACAGTCAAACACAGGACTGTACGTGTCTACCATGTTT
>NW_011145441.1:0-346 GCF_000146605.3 Meleagris gallopavo
AACACAGGTGGGGGCTCGGAGGGAGCATCCTTAGGGACAAGTGGGAGCCGGGCGAAGAGAATCGTTTTGGCACTGGGGGAGACGGAAGGAGGCAGGTGGGAGGTGGGGATGAATGAAGGCTCATCAGGTTGAGGGGGAAGCCCTGGGCACGTGGTGGAGGGGCTGGCAAGTGGGAATTCGTCAGGGTTGGGGGGGTGGGGGGGGCAGCTGTGCAAGAGGGGCAGCTGAAGGTCGGTGGGGGGCAGATGTGGGGCCAGAGATAAAAAAAAGTCAAAGCATAGAAGAGTGCGAGGGCAAAGGGGAGCCTGTGGGCATGGGGAGGGGGCTGTCAGGGAGAAAAGGAGAG
>NW_011145442.1:0-630 GCF_000146605.3 Meleagris gallopavo
CAGCACTTTGAGCACGGCGAGCCCGTGGGCCCCGGGTGGACCCAGGGTGGGCGAGCTGACAAAGATGGGATGCTCGCTTCGGTTGTACGCCCAGACGGCGCTCAGCTCCCGGCTCAGCAGCAGCCCTCTCCCAATCTTCCCCCGTGCGCGGCGCACGGCGCGGCTGCGGTGCACGGCAGGCAGTTGGCCCAGGCAGAACCCACTGCCCCGTGGCAGCTCGCTGAAGACGTTCACCGACGCTTCGTGCACGGCGTAGAGGCGGCCCACGCGTGTCCGGTGCTCCCAGTATGCCAGTTTGCACCAGCAGCCGTCCCGTGCGGCGCTCCGAGAGAGGCTGGTGTCTGCTGGGAGAGCAGAGAGGTCACAGAATCACAGAATCACAGAACGGTTTGGGTTGGGAGGGACCTCAAGGATCACGAAGCTCCAACCCCACGCTGCGTTCAGAGCCACCAACCTCCACGTCTCACAGCAGCCCAGGCTGCCCAGAAATTCCTTCTGAACCCCAGGAAGTCCCTAAAGGAGGATTTGTGGGGACCGTTGGCGTCAGCAGCGTCAGGGAGTGCAGGGCTGGAGATGCCTCCAAGGACCCCAAATGGATGCAGTGCTCCCGACCCCCATCTCTGCTGCTGC
>NW_011145443.1:0-703 GCF_000146605.3 Meleagris gallopavo
AAGAAAGAAAGAAAGAAAGAAAGAAAGAAAGAAAGGAAGGAAGGAAGGAAGGAAGGAAGGAAGGAAGAAAGACAACGAAAACAGTGTGAAACTCGGGGGGTTTCCACTAGAGATGCGTGGCTGAGAAGTTGGGATCCCAACTCTGGCGAGGGGGGAGAGTAAGGGCGGGGGGGGGCGAAGGTGCGGGGTGTGCGGTGCGGCGTGCGGATTCTCGCTTTAACCCCGTGTCCTCCTTGAGCTCCGTACCCACGAAATGCGGGCGGTGGGTTGGTGGATGCCGTCCTCAAACGTAGGGATATTCGTGGGGGACAGCGCGTGAAGGGGCAGGGGGCGAGGGGATGGAGGAGGGGGAGGGAGGGCTCTGCCGAGGTTGGAACCGTGAGAGCTCGTAGGGTGAAAGCAGGACTAGGGTGGAGGGGGAGGAAATAGCAACTCCTCGAGGAGGAGAAACTCCGCTTCTGGCTTTTTCCTCGAGAAACGCAGAGCGGATGCAGCCGCCACCAAGGCGGTAGAGCCTAGGAGCTTCAAGAAGATGGGAAGGGACGAGAGTTGTGAGTTGTGTCCCTCCGTCTCGTCCCCCTCCAACCTCTCACCGCACCGAACTCGTTCCCGGGACGCGCCGGGCCGGCCCCCGTTCCCACGAAGCGGTACAACCCCATCCCCAGACCCTCTCGGGTGTGTGTGTGTATGGGCTATTTTTCTT
>NW_011145444.1:0-373 GCF_000146605.3 Meleagris gallopavo
GGGGACATTGGGATGAATGGGGACATTGGGGGCATTGGGGTCAAATGGGGGCATTGGGGTCAAATGGGGACAATGGGGACGTTGGGATCATTGGGGTCAAATGAGGACAATGGAGTGAATGGGGACATTGGGGTCAATGGAGACACTGGGGTCAAATGAGGACATTGGGGTGAATGGGGACATTGGGGGCATTGGGGGCACACTGGGGACAGTGGGGACGTGGGACTCAACTGGGGACATTGGGAGACACTGGGGTCAATGGGGGACCCCGTGGATATCGGGATGAATGGGGACATCGGGCTCAAGGGGACACCGGGGACATGGGGATATGGGGACATTGGGGGACAACTGGGACACTGGACATTGGGCGTGA
>NW_011145445.1:0-458 GCF_000146605.3 Meleagris gallopavo
CCTCCAACAATCTCCCCCAAGGTGCAAGTAGGCCACACCACTTGGGTCGTACCTGCACCTTCCAAGGCCATTTTATCCTATGAGTATGTCATGGTTTTATGTTTTTTCTTTTTGGTTCTCAGTATTCTGCATCATAACATCATGTAGTGTACTGGGAGTTAAAGTGTTAATGCTCCAATTCCAGGCACCTATCCGTATACATTACTGAAGTCATGGGATCTGGCCCTTCCAGGTGGGGTGGTCTCTTACTGCCTGGCAGTGGGTGCTGGAGAGTGCTTTCCTGGCCGTTCCAAGCTTTTCAGGTTTGACTCAGTCTTGGGAACTCTCTCTCTCCTATTTTATTTGATTTATTAGTCTCAATTTCAATCAGATTGTATTATATTGTGTTACCTTGCATTTCGATATCATAGTTAGTAAAATAAGTTTTCCTCCATAGATTGTTGCCGCTGTTTTTTTTC
>NW_011145446.1:0-337 GCF_000146605.3 Meleagris gallopavo
GTGGCCCCCCGTGTCCTGGTGTTCCTTTGGTGGCCCCGTGTCCTGGTGGCCCTTTGGTGGTCCTTTGGTGGCCCCATGTCCTGGTGTTCCTTTGGTGGCCCCTGTGTCCTGGCGGCCCTTTGGTGGCCCCATGTCTTGGTGCCCCACTGGTGGCCCCGTGACTCTTTGTGTCTCTGTGGCATCGTGGCCCACTGGTGGCCCCGTGTCCTCGCACCCTGATGCTGACCCTGTGTCTCTGTGTCCTCATAGCCCTGCAGCGGTGGCCACTGACTCCACATCCCCGTGACCCCCTGTGTCCTCATGACCTGATGCTGACCACCACCCCTTTTTCCCCCCC
>NW_011145447.1:0-748 GCF_000146605.3 Meleagris gallopavo
TTTTTGCCCTTTTTACCCTTATTTCCCCCTTTTTAGCCCTTATTTACCCCTTTATTTGTGTTCCACCCCCAGCACAGCCCTTCTGCCATCACAGCCCACCTCCCATCGCCGCGGCAGAGCAAAACCCACCAAAAAGACCCCCAAAAAAGGCAAAAAAACACCCAAAAAAGAAGAGGAGCACAACCCATGGGACGCCGCTGGGCAGCAAAAGAGGAGAAAAAAAGGGAAAAAAAAGGGACAAAAAAAAAGGGGAAAAAAGGGAAACAGAAAGCAGCTTTGTTGCAGGGGAGGAATCCAGCCGCCACGGGCTCCCATTTTTGGGTTGAAAACAGAAATTTTGGGCCAATTTTACCCCTTCCTGGTAAAATTTTACCCCTTTGGTGCCACCTGTTAACCCGCCCCAAACCTCCGCCCTCGTCAGGATCCCAAAAAGCCACGAAATCGCCCCAAAATGCAGAGCTTTGGCCCCCATCCCTGCGCTCCTTTGGGGGCCAACCCCATCTCTGCTCACCTGCGGGCGGCAACGCAGCCAAAATTGGCCTTTTTTAGCCCAAATTTCGGGTGTTTCCACCTCTGGGGATGGCGGTGATCCTCCGCAAAGGGCCTGCAAGTAATTAATGGGGGTTAATTGGGGCTAATTGGGGGGAAATGGGGGCGAATTGGGGCAAATTAGGGGGAACTGGAGGAGGGGGGAAATGGGGGAATTGGATTTAAGTTCGGGGGAATTTGGGGGAATTTGGAGCAAATT
>NW_011145448.1:0-306 GCF_000146605.3 Meleagris gallopavo
GACCCCACAACCCCTGCAGACCCCCTGACGCTGCGCTGCCGCCCCCGACCCCAAATGGAGACGAACGACCCCAAAAGTTGGGAGAACCCCGAAAGTCCATCGGTGAGTTGTGGGGTCACGGGCTTATGGGGTCACGGGGTCATGTGGGGTCACGGGGTCACGGGGTCATGGGGTTATATGGGGTTATGGGATCAGTTATGGGGTTATGGAGTCGGTTATGGGGTCACGGGCTTATGGGGTCATGGGGTCATGTGGGGTCATGGGGTCATGTGAGGTCATGGGGTCATGGGGTCATGGGGTTATATG
>NW_011145448.1:326-1099 GCF_000146605.3 Meleagris gallopavo
GTTATATGGGGTTATGGGGTCGGTTATGGGGTTATGGGGTTATGGAGTCATGGGGTTGGTTATGGGGTCATGGGCTTATGGGGTCACAGGGCTATGGGGTCGTGGGGTTATGGGGTCATATGGGGTTGTGGGGTCAACTATGGGGTTATGGGGTCACGGGCTTATGGGGTCATGGGGTCATGGGGTTATGGGGTCAGCTATGGGGTTATGGGGGTCATCGGGTTATATGGGGCTATGGGGTCGGTTATGGGGTCATGTGGGGTTATGGGGTCAGATATGGAGTTATATGGGATTATATGGGGTCAGGTATGGGGTTATGGGGTCGGTTATGGGGTTATATGGGATTATGGGGTCAGATATGGGGTTATAGGGGTACATGGGGTTATGGGATCAGATATGGGGTCTGTTATGGGGTCATATGGGGTTATGGGGTGGGATATGGGGTCACGTGGGGTTACGGGGTTATGGGGTCATGAGGAGGTTGCGGGGTCATGTGGGGTTATGGGGTTATGGGGTGGGATTTGGGGTCATATGGGGTTATGAGGTCACATGGAGTTATGGGGTTGCATGGGGTTAGGGGGTCACATGGGGTTATGGGGTCACATGGAGTTATGGAGTCATGTGGGGTTATGGGGTTATGGGGTGGGATTTGGGGTCATGCGGGAGTTATGAGGTCACATGGGGTTATGGGGTCACATGGGGGGATTATGGGGCTGATATGGAGTTATGGGGTCATGGGGGGTGATGGGGTCGCATGGGGTTGTGGGGTCATG
>NW_011145449.1:0-497 GCF_000146605.3 Meleagris gallopavo
GTGCCTTGGCCTGGCGTGGCTGCGCCCGCCCCGCTTCGCCCGGCCCCCACCCCATCCCTGTCCCCCCCCACCTTGCAGCCTCCCCAGGGCTGGCAGAGGATCACAACCCCCATAACCCCGCCATGCACCCTCTTCAGGCCTCTCTCTGTGCTCTGAGGATGCAGCCCTCCATCCCCTTTCCCATTCCTTCTCCCCCAGGAGGGCCAAACTCTGTGTGTTCCCCCCCAGCACCGCTCCCCAGCACCACAGCCATAGCCCCGGGCTGCAGGCAGGAGCGGGCCCAGCCCCTTGCCCCCCCCCCTCACTCAGGTACGTCCCCCCCCCTCCAGCCCACAGCCCCGACCCCCTCCCATGCCGTAGCTGGTGACAAATCCGCCTTTCTGCCCCTGGGAAGTTTAGCGACTGCTGAGAAGTCCGAAGCCTTTCTGCTTTTGATAACACAATATATTGTTTCTCTTACTATCAAAGGAAGTTTATTACCGATAATAATAACGATA
>NW_011145450.1:0-301 GCF_000146605.3 Meleagris gallopavo
GTCCACAAGGGGTGGTGGGCGTGGAGTGACGCGGAGACGCGGACGGGAGGGGGGGAAGCGTTCGGTCGCGTACGCGCGTGGGTTAAGAGGCAGATACGAAGCGGTGGGCGGGAGGGAGGCGGGCACGAAGGGGTGCAGAAGGACACGGACACGAGCGGGCGGACACAGAGTGACATGAAAGGGTGGACGTGCGTGGTGACGGACACGCGGGGGGGGGCACGGCCACGAAGGGACGGACACTGAGAGACGGGTGGAGAAGGGGGGGGAGAGCAGGGAAGGACGCGGGCACGGCGGGGAGTTC
>NW_011145451.1:0-517 GCF_000146605.3 Meleagris gallopavo
GGGCAAAAAATGAGGAAAGTGGGTAAAAATGGAGAATTGTGGCAAAAAAAAAGAGGAAATTGGGCCAAACTGGATGAAATTGGGTAAAAATTGAGGAAATCGGGCAAAAAGAAGAAATTGAACCAAAAGCGAAGGAATTTGACCCGAAAAATGAGGAAATTGGGGGAAAAAAAGAGAAAGCGGGGAGGCGGGAAGTGCAGGAAATGCGTCCGGGTGGAGGAAATTGGGTGAAAAAAGGGGAGAATCGGGCAAAAAGTGAAGAAATGGGGCAAAATTGGAGGAAATGGGGCAAAAGCTGGAGGACCGCCCCTCCCCCACCCCCCGGTGCCGGCCGGCTGTCCGTCCGTCCGTCCCCGTTGTCCGTCCGTCTGTCCCTTCATCCCCACTGTCTCCGCGACCTTCCGTCCGTCCCCGCGTCCGTCCGTCCGTCCGTCCGTCCCGGTGCCCCCGTGTCCTTCCGTCCGTCCCCACGTCCGCCCTTCAGCCCCGTCCAGTTGTCCGTCCGTCTGTCCGTCCA
>NW_011145452.1:0-549 GCF_000146605.3 Meleagris gallopavo
CAAACTGTAAATTCTAATCTGTAATGTCACTGAAAAGTAAATGGATCACATGAAGTAAGCATGGGACAGAAATGATGGCAGCGGGTGTTACTCCAGAATGTAGATGAGAAGGTGTCATGGTTTTATATTTTTTTTTGTTTTGTTTTGGTTCTCAGTATTCCGCATCAATACATCATGTAGTATACTGGGAGTTAAAGTGTTAATGCTCCAATTCCAGGCACCTATCCCTATACGTTACAGAAGTCATGGGATCTGACCCTTCCGGGTGGGGCGGTCTCTTACTGCCTGGCAGTGGGTGCTGGAGGGTGCTTTCCTGGCCGTTCCAAGCTTTTCAGGTTTGAATCGGTATCGGGGACTCTCTCTCTCTCTCTCTCTCTTGTTTTATTTGATTTATTAGTCTCAATTTCAATCAGATTATATTATATTGTGTTATCTTGCATTCCGATATTATAATTAGTAAAATAAGTTTTCCTCCATAGATTGTTGCCGCTGTTTTTTTGTTTTCCTCCCTTCCTTCCCATTTTGTGGGCTGGGAAGGGGAGGGCAGGG
>NW_011145453.1:0-741 GCF_000146605.3 Meleagris gallopavo
GGGCCGCGCAGGGCTCCTCTCCCTGTCCCGGGACCGCTCTCCCGCACACCTCGGGCGCAGCTGTCCTCAGCACTCGCTCCCGTTGTGCCGCGGCTTCCGCCTCGCTGCTGCCCGGACAGCAACGGCTGCCACCCAGGTCTCCTGCGCCTCCAACAGCCGGCCACAAACGGCCGCTCCCTCACGCGGCAGCTCAGCCAATCGCAGCTGGTGGAGTTAACGCAGATGAAGGAGACCCCGGGAGAGGGGCGGTGCTGCCGCTGACCAATGAGAGGCAGGGGGCAGGGTGGTGCTGCCGATGACCAATGAAAAGCTGGGTCGGGAGAGATGCAGGTCAGGGTGAGCTCGTCCTGCTGCAGCGTGATGATGACAGGTCTGCAGATGCTCTGCACGGCCAGCTCGTAGGTTGGGAACCAGGAATGGACACGGTGGGAGGACAGAGGTGCTAGGGAGCAGCCAAGGCATCAAAATGCATCAAAAAGCCCGGAAAGGCATCACAAAGCCACAGCCAGTAAGCTTGGGATTATCAGGAGCAGCATCCAGGATGCTAGAGATTATTTGCTACCATTCCAAATGGTAGCTACAGACATCCCAAAGCCAGACAAAATGGGGACAAACCTGGAGATCTGCTTCATGCACCCCACAGTCTCAGTGTTGCAAGCTGAGGTGCCTTGTTGTTTGTTGCATTCATCCCAGTCTGTGTGAATGAAGACTCCACAGGCAGTCAAGGTGTTGAGTGAGCAC
>NW_011145454.1:0-312 GCF_000146605.3 Meleagris gallopavo
TGATGGAGCGGGGTGGGATTTTGATGGGACGGGGAGGTGTGCGGTGGAGCGGAGGCTTCGGGGACGGGCTGAGAGCCGAGGGACGCAGCGGGCTCTGCTGTCCCCCCAGCTCCATGGAGGTGCCCCGCCTGCCCTCCCCGCCGCAGGAAAAGGGTCCGCCGGAGGTGTTGGTGCTGAGCCGCCCTCCTCTCGCCCGCTCCTCGCCCGCCTATTGCACCAGCAGCTCCGACCTGACGGAGCCCGAGGGCGGCCGAGCGCTGGGGGTGGGCAAAAGCGTCTCCATGCTGGACCTGCAGGACGGACGCGTGGACA
>NW_011145455.1:0-402 GCF_000146605.3 Meleagris gallopavo
CCCAAATCACCCCCAATAACATTAATTACCCCTAATAACATTAATAACCCCCCCAATAACATTAATAACCTCCCCAAATAACATTAATAACCCCCAATAACGTTAATTAACCCCTAATAACATTAATAACCCCCTAATAACATTAATAACCCCCCAATAACAATAATTACCCCCCAAATCAGCCCTAATAACATTAATAGCCCCCCTAATAACATTAATTAACCCCTAATAACATTAATAACTCCCCAATATCATTAATAACCCCCCCAATAACAATAATTACCCCCACAATAACATTAATTACCTCCCCAAATCACCCCTAATAACATTAATAGCCCCCCTAATAACATTAATTACCCCCAATATCATTAATAACCACCCCAATAACATTAATTAACCCCC
>NW_011145456.1:0-785 GCF_000146605.3 Meleagris gallopavo
GGGGGCGGGAGATCTGCTTTCCAGGCTTTCCAAACAAGCCCCAGCTTCCCAAGGCAAGGTAGGGAAGGAGCAAGGAAAAAAATAATGATGATAATCATAAAAAGAAGAAGAACAAACGAGAAAATTAAACAAAACCAGGAAATAAGAAGAAAGGAAGGAAGAAAAAAAAAAGGTAATTTCCAAAATGCGAGTTTACAGGTCAGGGCTGAGTTACTTTCCCTCGTCTCGTGTCGCTCCGAAGTTAAAGTTTAAAGAGCCTTTTGAAGCATAAGGAAGGAGGTCTCTGCTGCTCAACTCCCCCCCTCCGTTTCCCCCCCCTCCCCCCCAGGCAGCTGCTCCGGGCTTTGCTGCAATGGCGATGTCCCAGGAAAGCAACACGGGAGGGGTTCAAACGCCGTCTTCTGCCCTTTCCCATCCCTCCTCCTCTTTCTGCGCAAGGTTTTGCGGGTTTAGGGCTGCGGGGAGTCAGCGGCTGAGTCTCTGGGGCAGCTTAAAGCCGAGCTTTGCTTTTCGCACCGAGCAAAACCCCCTCCCTCGCTCACCGCCAAATATTCCTCTCAAAATCCAAAACTTTTCGTTTCCGAACGTTTCGCTCCGTCCCACCCTTCAAACACCTTTTAAAACCCAGCTGATTTCCGCGGAAAGCCTTGATCCCAATATGCTCTCCGTCCTCAACGTGCGGACCCCCAACCTCCCCCTCACCCCCCATGTTATTACCGGTTATTGTGGTGTGATTTTCTGCACAGAGCTGGAAAATAGCCTTCTATTTTTATTCCTCTCCCCCC
>NW_011145457.1:0-538 GCF_000146605.3 Meleagris gallopavo
CAGTGGGAGCCCCACCAATGGAAGGTGCCACTGGGCAAAGTGGGCGGGATCAAGCGATGGGCGGAGCCACTGTGATGACCCCACCAATGGGAGGAGCTACAGGGGGGGCCCCACCAATGGGAGGCAGTGGGCAGGCCCAAGCGATGGCAGGAGCCAATGGGGAAAGAGGGCGGATCCTCGGGGTGGGCGGAGCCACCTTGGGGACCGCACCAATGGGAGGCGGCAGCGGGCAAAGAGGGCGGGCCGAAGCGCCTCCGGGAGCCAATGAGAGCGGCGTGGGCGTCATTAATAAGCGGGACGTTAACGAGGCGGGCGTTAATGAAGCGGCGCTGTGGGCGGAGTTGGAGGCGGAGCTTCGCAGGTGTCCCGGAAGTCCCGCCCCCCCGGCTCTGTGGGCTTTGGTGGCTGTGCCTGCAGCTCCCAGCCGGAAGTGCCGCCTGCTGGACGGCGCTGCGCTGCTGCGAGGGGACGGGAGGGGGGTGAGCGCTAATTAGCGGGGGTAATTAGCGAGCGGGGGGGTGGGAGGGGCTGGGGGGGG
>NW_011145458.1:0-359 GCF_000146605.3 Meleagris gallopavo
CCTCCACCCCAACCCCCAACCCCATCCAAAGGTTCCCAAAGGTGCCAAAGGTGGCACCCCACCGTGTGCCCACCCAACCCTAAACCTCCACCCTAAACCCCAACCCCTAACCCTATCCAAAGGTCCCCAAAGGTGCCAGTGGTGGCACCCCACCCTGTGCCCACCCAACCCTAAACGTCCACCCTAAACCCCAACCCCATCCAAAGGTCCTCAAAGGTGCCAATGGTGGCACCCCACTGTGTGCCCACCCAACCCTAAACCTCCACCCTAAACCCCAACCCCAACCCCATCCAAAGGTGCCAGTGGTGGCACCCCACCCTGTGCCCACCCAACCCTAAACCTCCACCCCAACCCCCAAC
>NW_011145459.1:0-399 GCF_000146605.3 Meleagris gallopavo
AAGTGGGGTCCCAGGGGGCAGCGGAACAGGAGGGGGGGCGGGGGGGGCGCAGCCCTGGGGGAAGGGGAGGGGGGTCAGATAGAGACCCCCAGCCCCATAGCTGACCCCATAAAACCCCCCCAGCCCCATAGCTGACCCCATGGAACCTTCAGCCCCATAGCTGACCCCATAGAACCCTCAGCCCCATAGCTGACCCCATAGCTGACCCCATAAAACCCCCACCCCATTGCTGACCCCATAGAACCCTCAGCCCCATAGCTGACCCTATAGAGACCCCCAGCCCCATAGCTGACCCCATAAAACCCCCAGCCCCATAGCTGACCCCACAGAACCCCCACCCCATAGCTGACCCCACAGAACCCCCAAGCCCCTTAGCTGACCCACAGAACCCCCAGCCCA
>NW_011145460.1:0-379 GCF_000146605.3 Meleagris gallopavo
TCTCCAAAATAACCATATTCACAAAAAAAAAAAACAAACCCATACCTTTTTCAAATTTATACAGTGTTGCAATATTTACTCAAAAGTTTTCAGACCGAGCTCAGAGTTAAACTGAGATTTGGTTCACCCTTTCTTCTTTAGATTAAGTTTTATTAGATCTTCGTCATATCTATTCATATGCAAAATGTTTATTAAAAAAAAAAGAAAAAGATAATAATGAGTAAGTTCATTAGTGTCTATGATATCACCCAAATTTTCAGATCTAATTATTTCAATAATGTCAGTGCAAATGTCATTTTATTGGCTGTTATAACTGTATAACAGCAGATCTCTATACAGACACAAGAAAGAAAAGAAAGAAAAGGAAAGGAAGGAAGGA
>NW_011145461.1:0-570 GCF_000146605.3 Meleagris gallopavo
GGGAAACGGCGTCAGAGCGGCAGAACCGGCACCGGAACCGGCACCGAAAACCGGGCACCGAAAGCGGGGTCGGCCCGCGGAGCCCCGCCGGGCAGAGCCGAGCGGAGCGGAACGAGACCGGGCCCGACTCGGCCGTGTGAAGCAAACCGGGCCGGGCCGAGCATCGCACTGCTGCGCCGAGCCGAATCGTGCCGAGCGTTACAGCGCCGAGCCCAGCGCAGCATTATTCTGCCGTGCCGTGCCGTGCCGAGCCGTGCATTGTATCGCCGGGCCGAGCCGAGCCGAATCACAATTGCCAAGCGTTACACCACTGAGCCCGGCCGAGCTTTATATTGCCGTGCCGAGCCGAGCCGTGCTGAGCGTTATATTGCTGAGCCGAACCGAGCCGAGCCGGGCCCGAGCCGAGCACTATTACCGCTGAGCCGAGCCGTGCCGAGCCTTATATTGCTGGCCCGAACCGTGCTGTGCAGAGCGTTGATTTGTTGAGCCGAGCCGCGCCAGGCAAAGCCGTACTGAGCGTTGGATTACTGAGCTGAGCCAGATCGTGCTGGGCCTCGTAATACTGAGCCG
>NW_011145462.1:0-414 GCF_000146605.3 Meleagris gallopavo
CGGGGGAGACCGCGGCACCAAAATGAGGGGAAACCAGCCCAAAATGAAGCGCACGCCCAGCATAGGGGGACACACGGGGCGGTGACCCCCTACCCCCCCCCCTTTTAGCTGTACGGAGAGGCAGATGGACGGGAGCTGTGAGCACACGCGGTGACATGAGGTGACAGCACGACACGCAGTGACAGCCAGGAGACATCACAAGACTCTGCGATATATCGCGACGCGCCGGGATGTGAGGTGTGACATGAAGCGAAACGCCGGGCTGCACCGCCTGCCCACCCACCCCCCCGACCCGGGCCGCCAATGAAGCTTTGACACCCCCAAAGGCCCCCCCGGGTTCGGTCATAGGAAGAACAAAGCCGGCCAATCGCAGCGGCCCCAAAATCCGCCAAAAGTGGCCCAAAAAGCGGGCGG
>NW_011145463.1:0-315 GCF_000146605.3 Meleagris gallopavo
GCCCCATAGCATCCTTGCGCTGCCCCATAGCGCTGCCCCATAGCGTCCCTGTGCTGCCCCATAGCACTGCCCCATAGCATCCCTGTGCTGCCCCATAGCACTGCCCCATAACTCCCTGCTGCGCTGTCCCATAACTCCCTGCTGCGCTGCCCCATAGCGCCCCATAGCGCCGCCCCATAACTCCCTGCTGCGCTGCCCCACTGCATCCCTGTGCTGCCCCATAGCGCTGCCCCATAACACCCCAGAGCCTCACACCTTCCCCTGCCCCACATCGCCCCATTCCCCCACCTCTGCCCCACTCCGCCCCACACTCCT
>NW_011145464.1:0-581 GCF_000146605.3 Meleagris gallopavo
TTGCGGGGCAAAGATGGGATCGGAGGGCCGCGGGGCTATCTCTGCGAATCCTTACGAATTTACCGCTGGAATGGGGAAGCAGGATTATAAATTGCCAGGATTTTGGCTCGATGTTCCTTATGGGCCCCTCCCAACTCGAGATGTTCTCTGATTCTGTGGTTCTGTGATTAAACCTGGGGTTCAGCAACTTTAAGTTCAACAGGTTTTATTCCCTCCTCTCTAAATATCTCCGAGAAAGTTGGGCAGCTTCCCTTCCTCTGTCACACGTGTATGTGAGTTTACCAAGAGCTGTGGCACGGGGCTACACCTCCACACCTGCGGAGTGAGCTGCGGGACCACCTTCTACTCCTGCGGAATCATTTTCGCTGTTTTCAACAGATTCAGAACCAGTCGGGTGATGTATCCAAACTTGACAGACCACTTTGTTTCTCTCCTCCTCCCTCCCTGAGTTCTAGAGTTCGTCAGTGGCTCCTCACCACTTCGGAGAGAGCTTTGTTGGATCGTGAAGTCGGAAATTATACAGCCCTACACTTAAAATAATAACAGTAATGGTAGTAGTAATAATAAAAATAATAATGGAT
>NW_011145465.1:0-404 GCF_000146605.3 Meleagris gallopavo
CTGCACACACCTCTCCCTCGGGTTCCAGGGCCTCAAATCTATTCCGCATAGGCACCTGGGGAGCCGAGCATGGTCTGGGGGGACGCCTACAACACCAAGTCGGTATTTGTTTCCACCCGTCCTTCTCTCTCAAATAGCTTTGCTCTGCTCAGCAACAACAGGGCAGAGGCTCCGCCACTGAGCAGTGGATATCACCTTGCCCTTTTGGGAGAGAGTTACAGTAGTTTTGACCCACACCCCCTAGTTCTTCATAAGTATTGTGAGGGGAAGGAGCAGACTGAGGGCTCACTGTATCAGGAGCACAGTCTGTCTGCCGATTCCTCTCTTTCACCTGTTTGCAAGGTGACAGGGGGCCACATGCTCCATAGGGAGCCTCAATTGCATGCCAGTATCTCGGGGCCGAT
>NW_011145466.1:0-653 GCF_000146605.3 Meleagris gallopavo
TTTTCAACAACCACATTACCTGACAGGTTGCTCACCTCCGCTACACAGACTACAGACTTGATGAAATTACTCCAGCATCTTAGAAACGAGGTAACAGGGGAAAAACCTTCAGTGTGCCTCTTGTAGGTGCTAAGTTAAGACTGTCAGACTGTTTGAGACAGAGATAGCACCCCTTGTTTCAGAGTAGCTGGTCCAAAAAGGACAACAGAAATCCAACAGAAGCCTCTGAGAACCTCAGTGTCCCTGCTGCTGTGCTGCATAAAACTAAGTGCCAAAGTGACACTACGTAACTGAAATCATTTACACAGTAGTTGAGAATGACAGCACTTCCTACATCCTGCATTTTTAAACCCAAAAAACTAAAAAGCAGCTTCGTCACAACAGATACATCAAGTATTGCCCATCTAAACTCAGCTTCTTGGATATTATTGCTGACAGTTTCCCCACAGGTTTGAACACATCAACCTTAAACGCATGTGAAAGCCCAGAGCTGCAATTTGCACGCAAGCTGGACAAAACATCAGACAGCAAAGAATTAACACGTAATAGATTCAAGATTCCTGATGCTAAAGTAATTTAGCCAAGGAAATCTTGTGAGAGATGACTAGATGACATGCCAGAAGCACCCAGTCACATACGGAAAGTTTCTCCAA
>NW_011145467.1:0-411 GCF_000146605.3 Meleagris gallopavo
AAAAAAAAGAAGGAAAGGAATGGGAAAGAGATTAGAAGAATGGGAAATGGAAGCGGAAAAGGAAGGAAGAAGGAAGGAAAAGGAGGAAGAGAAAAAGGAATGAAGAGGAAAAGGGCTGGAATGGAACTGAGAAAGAAGGAGAATCACAGAGAAAGAAGAAGGGGAGGAAGAACTGAAATGGGAAATGGAAAGGAGGGAAAAACAGAATGGGAAAAAGGAGGAGAAGGAGGAGGAGAGTGAGAAAGAAGAGGGACAGTGAGCAAATGGACCGGGATAAAAGAGGAAAAAGAACTGAAAGGACAAGAGGAAGGAAACAGGAATTGGGGGGAGAGAAAACGGGGACAGGGTAGGAAATATAGGAGACAAGGTGGAAAAAGGGAATTGGGATGGGGGAAAAGGGTTGGGGAGGAA
>NW_011145469.1:0-885 GCF_000146605.3 Meleagris gallopavo
CTGACTCCCCTCTGTGGTTCAACAAGGATAGAGAAGTCTAGCATCTCATGATCACTTTGCCCCAGACAGCCTACAACCTTTACATCCCCCACCAGACCTTTTCTGTTAACAAACAGCAGGTCCAGGATATTGCTTCCCCTCATCGGCTCCCTCACCAGCTGTGTCAGGAGGCTATCTCCCACACACTTTAGGAACCTCCGGGACTGTTCCCTGTCAGCTGTATTATAGTTCCAGCTGTATTATAGTCTGAGAAGTTGAAGTCCCCCACCAGTACAAGGGGGAGTGACCTAGAGACCTCACCCAACTGTTTATAAAGCATCTCGTCCACCTCTTCATCCTGGGTGGGTGGCCTGTAGCAGACTCCCACAATAACGTCAGTCTTATTGGCCTTTGCTTTTATTCTGATCTATATGCTGTCAACCCTATCATCAACATTATTAATTTCCACACATTCACAGTCTTTTTTAACATAGAGAGCTATACCATCGCCTTTCCTACCCGGCCTGTCTCTTTTGAAAAGCCTGTAGCCCTCCATCACTGCACTCCAGCTATGGGAGTTGTTCCACCACGTTTCCGTAATGGCAGCTATATCATGACTTTCCGAACACACAATGACCTGAGCTTGGTCTCCTTGTGAGTGGCAGTAACCCTAGTACCCTCATGACCATACTCAGGTGTTTCCACAGCCATCAACCTCATACCTGCTCTCTGTTCTTCCTACAAAGGGGTGAGTCATCCTCCTCTTCCACCAAGGCACAAAACCACGGGGTCTTACAAGCACATCCCTCTCCTGCAAGCACAGGGACGTTACGTTCAGGCTCTGTATTAGTAACCCCAGTTACACCCCCACCCCCCCTTCATACCCCTTTTGTAAGGAGTGTCTCA
>NW_011145470.1:0-484 GCF_000146605.3 Meleagris gallopavo
GGGTATTTTCCATTTGTACACTGCATCTGCATGGCCAGTGCGTGATACAGAGGCCAAATGGAACACCTGCTTGCAGAATAAACTATCAAGGTTAACATTCTTAGCGTGCACCTTTGTATCAGGTGCTGCATGGTCATATTTTAAATTCCTGATTAGTGGGATGAAAGAGAGTTAATCATTCTACAATATAGGGCCATCCCTTTGCCTGGGATTCCTTTCCAGGTTTTGTCTTAGTGCTACTAATACATTAAAATAGCTATTTCCATAGATTCCAGCATTGGTAACATTAAATCCTATTACTGTCACTATAACATTCAATCTGTTATTAAAATAAAAATTAAAAAACACACAACCACCATTACTACTGTTGCTATTTGCAATACAACAAGTTACAAAGCAATAAGAAGCACACAATCCCAATCATTATGAGTTCATGGTCGTTTCAAACTTGGTTTCAGACTTTCTCATTGTTTCACATCTTTTT
>NW_011145471.1:0-397 GCF_000146605.3 Meleagris gallopavo
CAATCCCAGTGTCCCACTCCAACATCCCAATCTCAACCCCAACCCCAACCCCAACGGTCCAAAGGTCCCAACCCCGACATCCCAACCCACGTCACAATCCCAATCCCAGCCCCATCCTCTCAACCCCAATCCCAAAACCCTGATCCCTATATCCCGACCCCAATGTCCCAACATCCCAACCCAAATCCCAACCCCAACCCCAACCCCATCTTCCCACCCCCCACGATGGAGTGGGAGTGGCCACACGCTGGAGGGCGTGGTTATAAACAGAGTGGGCGTGGCTATGAGCGGATGGGCGGGGCTACGAGAGAACGGGCGTGGCTTGCTCTGCGCATGGGTGGAGCTACGGACGGAGCGGGCGTGGTTATGAGAAGAATGGGCGGGGCTGTAACCTGAG
>NW_011145472.1:0-374 GCF_000146605.3 Meleagris gallopavo
AAATCCCCTACAAGACCCCAAATCCCTTATAGGCCCCCGCCAAGTCCCCTACAAGACCCCAAATCCCCCTGTAAGACCCCAAATCCCTTATAGGGCCTCCCCAACTCCCCTACAAGACCCCAAATCCCTTATAGGGCCCCCCAAATCCCCTACAAGACCATAAATCCCCTACAAGACCTCAAATCCATTATGGGCCCCCCCCAAATGCCCTACAAGACCCCAGATCCCTTACTAAAGACCCCAAATCCCCTACAAGACCCCGAATCCCCTACAAAAGACCCCAAATCCCCTACACGACCCCGAAATCCCTCTATAGGTCCCCCAAGTTCCCTATGAGACCCCAAATCCCCTACAAGTCCCCAAATCCCCTATAG
>NW_011145473.1:0-466 GCF_000146605.3 Meleagris gallopavo
CACCCCATGTGACATCACACACCCCATGTGACGTCACAACCCCCATGAGACGCAATACCCCCAAAATGCCGTCACATACTCCATTTGAGTTCACAACTCCCATGTGATGTCATACCCCAAAAATGACGTCAGACACCTCATGTGACGTCACAACCCCCATGTGACCCTTTTTCCACATTTCATGGACCTTCTTCTTTCCTTCGAGCTTGCGCATGAGCTCCTTGCTCATCCACACAGGTCTCCTGCCACCTTTTCCCGATTTCTTGCTCACAGGGACGCACCGATCCTGAGCTTGGAAGAAGAGCTGTTTAAATGCCAATCAGCTCTCAGAGGCCCCCTTACTTCCATAGCCCACCTCATACCCCCACATACGACCCCCAAAGCCCCACCGAAGCCCTCCCAATGCTCCCTATAGGATTGGGGGTGTGAGGATATGTATATGGGAAGAATATGGAATGGGGAGATT
>NW_011145474.1:0-481 GCF_000146605.3 Meleagris gallopavo
CGCGGCTCAGCAGCAACAATTGGCTCTCGGCCCCCCCGGGTCCCACCGTGCGCAGCCTCTGCCCCCCTTCGGCCCGCTGGCTGCCGCGGGCTGTGCCTCCAGGCCGCGTCTCGGGGCTGAGCGCCTCCCCGAGCGCTCGCTATAAATAGGATTCCAAATCGTACGTGGGTCGGGGCTGCGGCTTCCCCGCGCGCCGGGCTCCTCGCTCAGCAGGCGGGGGGACGCGGGGCTCTGCGGATCTCCTCGGGCCCTTCTCGGCTCCCCGGGAGGTGCCGGTTCCCCGCTATCCGCCCCCGGGGTGCACCGGCACCGCGCTGCCAGACGTCCGTCTGTCCATCCACCCGTTGCGGTGCGCGCAACGCGCCGGGAACCGGATTAACCCTTCCGTGGCCTCGTCGGCCTGCGGCATGCGGTGGAGGGGTGTGATGGGGAGGAGGGGGGGCGTCGGGCTCTGTGTGCGGGAGGCGCGAGCCCGGCGGAC
>NW_011145475.1:0-534 GCF_000146605.3 Meleagris gallopavo
GGGATGGGACGGGATGCCATGAGGTGATGATGAGGGGCCGGGCTGCTCCCCTGTGCTCCCCCCGCCGCCCCCCCCACCCTCACAGCCCCCTCCCGCAGGACTCGGTGCGGCTGCTGGCGGTGGAGGCGTGCGTGAACATCGCCCAGCTGCTGCCCCAGGAGGACCTGGAGGCCCTGGTGATGCCCACCCTGCGCCAGGCGGCCGAGGACAAATCCTGGCGCGTTCGTTACATGGTGGCCGATAAATTCACCGAGGTGGGCGGCGCTCGGGCTGCGGACCCCCACTGTTAGGGGGGAGGGGGGGCTGGAGCTGGGGCTGGGGGTGTTTCTGTGTTTCCCTCCCTCTGGGTGACCGTCCCCGTGTGACCCCTGACCCCGCCGTGCCCCCTGACCCCGCTGTGACCCTTGGCCTGTGCTTATCACCCCTGTCTGCATCCTGACCCTCCCTTATCTCCTTATGGGGTCACTCCTCTGACCCCAATGACCCCCACCCTGACCCCCCCATATGTCCTTTGTGGGTCACCTCTCTGACCCC
>NW_011145476.1:0-351 GCF_000146605.3 Meleagris gallopavo
ACCAGCCCCAAACCGACGCCGGCTGCGGCCCAACTGCCTCAGAAGCGCGGGGCTGCCCCAGTACCCCCGGCTGCCGTCGGAGGGGCTGATTGCTCTCCTACCCCAGCTGGACGCAGCCCCCGTGAGCCGTGATGGGGACCAGGAGCCGCAACCCCCCGTCGCCCCGCTGTCCCCCAAGGGCGGCACGAAGAAGCGACCCCCAGCCCACAGCAGCAGGAGCCGTCCTGCCCCTCGGACCTGGACTGGGAGGTTGCACACGGCCCAGACCTCCGCACAAAGCCCAGGAAGACACGAGTGAGCGCAGTTCGGTGTTTATTGGCTGCAGATCCTCAGCAGTTTACAAGGCCAGTG
>NW_011145477.1:0-321 GCF_000146605.3 Meleagris gallopavo
CCCCAATGTCCCCAATGTCCCCCAATGTCCCCATGTCCCCCGGTGTCCCCAATGTCCCCAATGTCCTCATGGACCCCCAATGTCCCAATGTCCCCAATGTCCCCCAATGTCCCCCAGTGTCCCCAATGTCCCCAATGTCCTCATGGACCCCCAGTGTCCCCAATGTCCCCAATTCCCCCAATGTCCCCCAATGTCCCCCAGTGTCCCCAATGTCCCCATGGACCCCCAATGTCCCCAATGTCCCCAATGTCCACATGGACCCCCAATGTCCCCAATGTCCCCAATGTCCCCATGTCCCCCCATGTCCCCCAGTGTCCCCAC
>NW_011145478.1:0-623 GCF_000146605.3 Meleagris gallopavo
GCCCTACCCCGTTTCCCCCCCCCCCCCCGTGATGCCCGAAGGTCTCTCTATCATCTCAAACAACCTCCCCGAGTCATTAAACCGCGTCGAATTGGGATTATATCGGGGTTATATCGGGATTATCGGCATCCCTTTGCTTCTTCGGGGCCGCTGAGCCATCAAACGCTGTTGCAAGGAACTCAAATCCTCCCCCCCCAGCCCAGCCCCCCTTCCCCCCGGGGTTTCCCCGTGTAACCCTACTGGGGAGGGGGAGGGGGGGGGTTGGCAGGGATTGAGGGAGCGAGCGGTTCTGTCCCCTCACTCCGGGCAGGGAGGGGTTAATCCCGAGGTTTATCCACCCCCCCCACCCCTCCCACCCCCACCCCCCGGTCTCCCCCCCGTGACGTCACGTCGGTGCTCCGCAGGGTCCGTTCGCCGCCGCGCTGCTCGCACGGGTGCCGGGTGGGAAGAGGGGGGGATCGGTGGGTTTTGGTGGCCCAGGGGGGTTTGGGGGTCTTCGGCTCATCTTTTACTACGTTTCTTCCTTCCCCCCCCTCCCCTCCTTCCTCCCCCCCCCCCTCGCCCCAGGCTCCATGGCGCTGCGTTTCGTCGCCCCATTGCTGCGCTCTGCCCTGAGCGGTGTC
>NW_011145479.1:0-496 GCF_000146605.3 Meleagris gallopavo
CTCCCATCTAGCACCGCCCCCTGATTCTCAAACCCCACCCCTTCACCCTTGGTCACGCCCCCTTCCCTCTAACCACGCCCTTTTTTTCATTAGCCACGCCCACTCCATAGACCCGCTCTTCCCTCTAACCACGCCCAGTTTCTCTTTAGCCCCGCCCCCTTTTCGGACCACGCCCCCTCTGCCACAAGCCCCCACATAACCACGCCCACTTTTACCCTTGGCCCCGCCCACTCACCAGACCTCATCCTTTAGCCCCGCCCTCTCAATCCCAAGCCCCGCCCTTCCATCTAGCCCCACCCAGTCATCTCAAACCCCGCCTCCCCACACTGTGCCACGCCCCCTTCCCTTTAACCACGCATACTTAGCCCCGCCCACTCCCATAGAACCACCCCTTATTCTAACCACGCCCACTCTCACTTTAGCCCCGCCCCCTCTCGCCAATCCCATTTTCTGACTTAACCCCGCCCACTTTCTTCCTAGCCCCGCCCGCTTCCCT
>NW_011145480.1:0-409 GCF_000146605.3 Meleagris gallopavo
ACTTCCGCATCGCGTGGCGTTTCCGCTTCCGGCCACCGAGTGGCGCCGCGCAGAGCGTCGACGTCAGGAACCACAGAGAGGAGCGGGGAGCGGGGAGAACAGAGCGGCGCTACCGAGGGGCTCGTGATGTCCTCCGAGAGCCCCGCGCCAATCAGAGAGCGCTCCGCCGCATCGCCGCGCCCTCTCTGTCTTAACTGGCCAATCAGAGAACGCCTCGCGTTCTTCCCGTCTCACCCCACGGCCAGCCAATCCCCGCCCTCATCACCTGAGCCTGAAACCCCGCCCCTCCTCTCCCCTACCCAATCACAGCCCCCTATTATCCAATCCCCGCCCACTCTACTCAACCAGCCAACCACCGTCCTCATCACTTCAGAAAAAAAATCCCGACCTCACGCCTTCAGCCAATCAC
>NW_011145481.1:0-416 GCF_000146605.3 Meleagris gallopavo
GCTGCTGGCTCCTGACGGCTCTTCTTCATCACCTTCTGGGCACAGCACAACAGCTTTTCTGGTACAAATCTGGCCCTACATACCTTCCTCCACCCCAAAATGAAGTCTGACGTAGAGCTGTGGCGCACAGATTGGATGCTGACAAGAGCACTCAAGGAGCAGAAGAGGGGAAGAGCGCAAATAGACAAGACAGAAAAGAAGAAGATGAAGAAGAAGAAGAAGAAGAAGAAGAAGAAGAAGAAGAAGAAGAAGAAAAGAAGAAGAAGAAAGGACGCAGGTAAGAAAGAAGTGCAGAAGATGAAAAGTGCTATAGAGAAAACGGTTGGATACAGGCAAGACAGCAAAGCAGTGAGGAGATGAGCACAAGAGGAGAAGAGCAGAAGAAGAAAAGACACATTAGAGAACAAGAGCCTTGA
>NW_011145482.1:0-403 GCF_000146605.3 Meleagris gallopavo
ACTCAGCAAAGCAGCACCAAATGTTGGGGTGAGGGCAGGGGGATTTTTTGGAAGCTTCCCTGATCCTGTAGGAGGACGACAGGCTCCAGTTTGGAGCTGACTTATCTTTTTTGTAAGACTTCAGTTTGCAGGGCTGAGCTCCAGCACTTTTGGTCATCTGGAGCCATTGGTTTTGGGCTGTCCATCTGCAAGGCAGAGGGGAAGTGCAAGAGGAGCAGCCTCCTGCCCTGCTGCCCTGTGCTGCCCTCCCCTGCACAGCCCTGCTCACCGGGTTGTTGCTTTGAAAATGGTTTCCTTGGCCGTTTGGGTCACCAGTGCCACGTTGACACAAGCACTGCAATCAAGTGGTGTGGTGCCAGCACCTGCAGTTGGGCCAGGACTCAGCAAAGCAGCACCAAATGTT
>NW_011145483.1:0-662 GCF_000146605.3 Meleagris gallopavo
GGGCAAGGTGATATCCACTGCTCAGTGGCAGAGCCTCTGCCCTGTTGTTGCAGAGCAGAGCAAAGCTATTTGAGAGAGAAGGACGGGTGGAAACAGATACCGACTGGGCGTAGTGGGCATCCCCCCCCCCCAGACCACGCTCGGCTCCCCAGGTGCCTCTGCAGAATAGATTTGAGGCCCTGGAACCCGAGGGAGGGGTGTGTGCAGGTGTGGAGGGAGGCCCACCCGTGAGGGTGCCTCAGGGGAAGCGGTCACCCCCATGCCTCAAGACTTCCTCCACCCAGAGGATAGAAGGGTGGTTGTCATAGGCAACTCCCTGCTGCGAGGAACCGAAGGCCCTATATGCCAGCCCAATCCTACCTGCAAAGAGGTGTGTTGCCTCCCTGGGGCACGGGTCAGGGACATTGCTAGGAGACTTCCCAGATGGATCTGCCCTTCTGACTACTATCCACTATTGATAGTACAGGCTGGCAGTGAAGAAGTTGGTGAGAAAAGCCTGAAGGCTATCAAAGATGACTTCAGGGGACTGGGGCGGGTAGTTGAAGGAACAGGTGTGCAGGTGGTTATTACATCTGTACCTTCAGTGGCAGGAAACGATAGTGGGATGAGCCTAAAAACCCATCTCTTGAACAAATTGCTTAGGAGTTGGTGCAAAACGCAGG
>NW_011145484.1:0-477 GCF_000146605.3 Meleagris gallopavo
AAAAAAAAAAAGCTCCTACCTCCAACATGGGGGCTCCGCTGGGTCCTAAAGCGACACCTGATCCTTCCCTTCCTCCTCCTCCTCGCCCGGAGATGTGCTGCCTGCTGGGGAGGAAACGGGAATAATCCAAAAAAAGAATCAATGGGTGCACACTGAACCGAGCGAAACTTTTGGGATTTTAGTGGGTTTTGGGTTTGTTTTTTTTTTTAAATCCCTTTGGCTTTTGACCCGATGGCAGAAGTGAGGAAGGCTTTGAGCGGCGCTGAGCGGCGCTTTGGGGCACAGGAGTCAACTCTTCTTGTTGGAGGATGGGAAAAAGGGGTGACCCCAAACAATCCCCCCCCACACACACACACACATACATCAGGAGGGGGGGTGCAAAATGGGACAAGTTTTCAATTTTAGGGTGAAACTCCCTCCCCCACCCAGGGACATGAAGGAGGAGGTGGGTGCAGCAGCTCCCATTGCTGGGTGCAG
>NW_011145485.1:0-304 GCF_000146605.3 Meleagris gallopavo
CCATAGAGACCCATAGAGCCCCATAGAGACCCCATAGAGACCCCATAGGGACCCATAGAGACCCATAGAGCCCCATAGAGACCCCACAGAGAGCCATAGAGAGCCATAGAGACCCATAGAGACCCCATAGAGAACCATAGAGCCCCATAGAGACCCATAGGGACCCCACTGAGACCTCATAGAGCCCCATAGAGACCCCATAGGGACCCATAGAGACCCATAGAGACCCCATAGGGACCACATAGAGACCCATAGGGACCCATAGAGACCCCATAGAGACCCCATAGGGACCCATAGAGACCCA
>NW_011145486.1:0-556 GCF_000146605.3 Meleagris gallopavo
GCTCCCATTACCGCCCGCCGCAACGGAGCGTGGGAACCGGAAGTGGCGCGCTCCCGACGTCACCACGTCCGCGCGTCGCCCCGCCCCCTTTTCCCTCCCCCTCTGACGTCACTTCCGGTGGGAGGGGCGAACCCACAGCAGGGGGGTTTTTAGGGGCAATGGAGGAAGGGGTGGAGGCCCCAAAAAGGCCGATTTTACCCCAAAATGGCCCCACGAACGTCCGCACGGATCCCCAAAAGTGCCATTTTTTTTTTTTACCAAAAAAGGGGTTTTTTTAAACCCCAAATCGCGTTTCATCCGTTGAGTCACCGAGGGCACAAGGAAAGCGGACAGGAAGGACCCCAAAAAGCTCAGTTTTGACCCCAAAGCACCCCATAAATGTCCGAGTGGATCCCAAACGGACCCCAAAAGGTCCCTTTTTTTACCAAAAATGGGTTTTTTTCACCCAAAATCACAGTATGGGGGGGGTGAAATGACAATAAAAGAAGGCAATGGGGGCAATGGGGACAATGAGGGCAATGGGGGCAATGGGGACAATGGGGACAATGGGGGCAAT
>NW_011145487.1:0-360 GCF_000146605.3 Meleagris gallopavo
AGATGTGGGGCGCAGTGGGGTCAGGGGAGATGTGGGGCGCAGTGAGGTCAGGGGAGATGTGGGGCGCAGTGGGGTCACCAAACCCCACAGATTGCACCACCCCACAGAACTCCCGACCTCACAGTGACCCACAGCTGCCAGGTCATGACCTCCGACCCCTGACCCCTGACCCCCGGTGTCCCCATGACCTCCCACGACCTCTGACCCCCCATGACCTCCCCTTCCCCCCCCGTTGCCCCCTGACCCCCTGGGGCCTCTGCCCTCCCCGTGCCCCCATGACCCCCGATGACCCCGTGACCTCTGACCCCTGACCCTGCGCCACCCACCACAATGCAGGATGGCGAGTTGGGGCCGCGCTGC
>NW_011145488.1:0-442 GCF_000146605.3 Meleagris gallopavo
TGGTGTCCCCCCCCCCTTCCCCGTTCCCTGCTCACCGCCACCGTCATCTTGCCCAGGATGCGTTCGGGGATGGGGCCCTGGATGCGCTTCTTGAGCTTCTCAGCACAGGTTCCCATCAGCTCCATGGCGATGAAAACGTCGGTCTGTGGGGTGGGGGGCGGTCAGTAGAGCTGGGGGGGGGGAGGGTCGTGGGGATGGGGATCGGGACAGCTGGGGGCAAGGGGGACGGAGGAAAGGGGGATTTGGAGGGGACAGGGATGGGTCCTGGTACTGCTGGGGATGGAAGCTGGAGGTGCTGGGGACTCCTCTTGGGGTCACCGTGGGGATGGGGACCCCCTTGAGGTTACCATGGGGATAGGGACCCCTCTTGGGACCACCTCCTGGGGCCACCACAGGGATGGGGACCCTCTTGGGGCCACCACGGGGACGGGGACCCCTCTTG
>NW_011145489.1:0-317 GCF_000146605.3 Meleagris gallopavo
CGCGTCCTCCTCCCCTCCCCGTGTGTGTGTGTGTGTGCCTCATTTTCCCCATTCGGATGGCACCGACCCCACCTGAACCTGAACTCAGCGCAGCGCTGCCGGGCGATGGATGAGTGCTGTGATTTGTTCCGACAACTTTCCCCCTCCCATCACATCGCACTCCCCCCCCCCAGGTTGATGATAAATGACACAATGCCCAATTTACATTTTTTAGCTACGCAAATCTCCCCAGCACCAACAGATGCTGCTGTGCATTTGGGAACAGTGCTGTGGATCCATCGGAGCTCCATAAAGGACCGTGGGGAACCGGGCCCCTC
>NW_011145490.1:0-618 GCF_000146605.3 Meleagris gallopavo
TCTTTTTCTTCCGTCCCGCCGCCCCGCAGACGGAGAAGTCGCTGACCAACCTCAGCAGCATGCTGGACAAGAAGGCCGTGGGCACCCCGGTCACTTCCTCCGGCTCCAGCTTCGCGCCGGGCTTCCTGCGGCGGCACTCGACCAGCAACCTGCCGGCCCTGGCTGCCGGCGCCAAGTTCCCCAGCCCCACCGGCTCCAGCTCGTCCTCCTCCTCCTCGTCCTCGTCCTCCTCCTCGTTCGGTGGCCTGAAGGAGCCGGGCTCCGGCGGCGGGGGCGGCGGTGGCGGCAGCCCCACGGCCCTGCTGAACAAGGAGAACAAGTTCCGGGACCGCTCCTTCAGCGAGAACGGCGAGCGTAGCCAGCACCTGATGCAGCAGCTCCAGCAGCAGCAGGCGGCGGCCGGCAAGGGTGGCGGCTCGGGGGGCGGCGGGGCGCCCATCAACTCCACGCGCTACAAGACGGAGCTGTGCCGCCCCTTCGAGGAGAGCGGCGCCTGCAAGTACGGCGAGAAGTGCCAGTTCGCTCACGGCTTCCACGAGCTGCGCAGCCTCACCCGCCACCCCAAGTACAAGACCGAGCTCTGCCGCACCTTCCACACCATCGGCTTCTGCCCGTCCG
>NW_011145491.1:0-329 GCF_000146605.3 Meleagris gallopavo
AGCCAGCAGTGTGCTCTTGCAGCTCAGAAAACAAATGGTATCCTGGGCTCCATCAGAAGAGGGGTGGCTGGCAGTGACAGGGAGGTGATTGTTCCCCTCAACTCTGCCCTTGTGAGACCCCATCTGCAGTACTGTGTCCAGGTCTGGAGCCTCCAATACAAGAAAGACAGAGAGCTGTTGGAGAGTGTCCAGAGGAGAGCCACAAAGATGATCAGGGGGCTGGAGCACCTCCCGTACGAAGACAGGCTGAGGGAGCTGGGCTTGTTCAGCCTGGAGAAAAGAAGGCTGCAGGGTGACTTCATTGCAGCCTTTCAGTACCTAAAGGAAGC
>NW_011145492.1:0-335 GCF_000146605.3 Meleagris gallopavo
TCAATACGACCCAAACGGACTCAATGGGACCCAGTGGGACCCAATGGGTGGCACTGAGACTCAATACGACCCAAAAGGACCCAGTGGGACCCAATGGGACCCAACGGGACGCACTGAGACTCAATACGACCCAAAAGGACCCGAAAGGACCCAACGGGAGCCAACAGGATGCACTGAGACTCAATACAACCCAAAAGGACCCAACGGGACCCAACAGGACCCAACGGGATGCACTGAGACTCAATACAACCCAAAAGGACCCAGTGGGACGCACTGAGACTCAATACGACCCAAAAGGACCCAGTGGGACCCAACGGGACACACTGAGACTCAAT
>NW_011145493.1:0-603 GCF_000146605.3 Meleagris gallopavo
ACGGCTTTGCCGCCTCCCGTGCGCGTGCGCAGCCGCTCCGCCGTAGAGCAGCGTAAGAGAAGTGGCGATGGGGGAGGAGCGCGGCGCACAACGCACGCGCCGGAGGAGGCGCAGTTCGTACGAGAGCGCCCGGTGAGGCGTGCGCATGCGTATGCGCAATTGAATAGAGGTGGCCGTTGTAGTGCGTGGCGCAGAGTGCGTAGTCACAGTAGTTCGGGGGCCGACGGCGGTCGGCATGGAGCGGGAGCTGCAGGAGGAGGAGGATGATGACTTCGCGCTGGCGCTGCAGCTCCAGGAGCTGTGGGAGGCGGACGGGGAGGCGTCGGCGGTGGCGTGTATAGAGGCCCCACCGGATCCCGCGTCCCTCAGCCCGCTGTCGGTGGTGGATGAAGCCTGGGAGCTGCTGGACCCCAGCCCCGACGTGTACGGCCTCTTCGTGCAGTTCAACGAGACGCTCTTCTGGGGGCGGCTGGCGGCTGTGGAGGTGTCCTGGAGCCCGCGCATGACTCTGTACGGCCGGTGGGGGAGAGGGAGGGAGGTGGGGCTGGGAGCCCACAGGCCCCGCTGCGGGGTTTCTGCCCCCTCCTCTGCTGGTGGGGCTCC
>NW_011145494.1:0-485 GCF_000146605.3 Meleagris gallopavo
CTTGTATCCCACAGTTTCAGTTTGTAAATTCATACCTAAGTCTTTTCTACATTGGTTTCTACCTCAAAGACATGGAACGGCTGAAGGAGGTGAGGGGCCGCGTGGGGGCAGCGAGGACCCCCCCGTCCCACCCCGGGTGCACACAGACGGACGTCCCTCAGCCAGCAGCGCCCGCACCCCCCTGTCCCCCCCCGCCACCCTCCCCGGGTCCCCGCATGCCACAGTGGGGCCGAGCGGCCGCTGACGGCGTCTCTCTGTCTGTGTCTGTCCGTCCGTCCGTCTGTCCCTTCCGCAGCTCCTGCTCATCTTCTCTCTGTCCCAAAGCCTCGTGCGCCAGCTCAAAGAGGCGCTCCTCCCCTTCATCCTCCTCCACCTCCACCTCTCCCTCATCTTCCTTAAGGGCCTCCTGGGCTTTTGCTGGAGACTGGGAGTATCCAAAGTAGGAGAGGGGAGGGCGGGGGTCGTGCATGCTGCCATGAACCCCC
>NW_011145495.1:0-536 GCF_000146605.3 Meleagris gallopavo
TCTTCTTCTTCTTCTTTTCTTTCTTTTCTCCCTCCTTTCTTTTCTTTCATTTATTTTAGCATTTGAATGCACGGAAGGGAGAGCACTCGGCGTCCCCTCGCAGCGGTGCGATGCCGTGGGGCTCCCGCCGAGGCCCCGCGGGGAGGAGACCCCTCTGCAGCCTCCCCTGAGCCCTCGGTGGACCGAGAGTTGCGGGCTTTGGGCCGCTTTAAGTTAACAAAGGGCATTTCATTGGTTGTGCCCCATCCTGCGCTCCGAGTGGAAAGCGAACTATTGGAAAGTGGGAGAATTCGGTGAGCCCGAACCCGCACAACTTACCCCTATTGCCCAGCGCTGGTTGGGCACTGTCAGACACAGGAGCTGGCTAAAACTGCCAAAGCAGTCATTGCTCCCGTCTCGGCGTTTTAGACTTTTTTGTTTGTTTATTTCAGATCCTTTATCTCCCGTAAGGCTCCGCTGGAGGGAACTTTTGTATTTGCATTTTGCTGCGAATCAATTCTGGTTGAAATAGGTGTGAATGTAATGCAGAACGGCAA
>NW_011145496.1:0-502 GCF_000146605.3 Meleagris gallopavo
CTCCTGATCCCCCCTGTTCCTCCCAGGGGCAGATCTCTGCTTTGCTGACCCCTGATCTCCCCCGTCCCTCCCAGGGGCAGATCTCTGCACTATGGGATTTCCTTGGCTCAGCATCCCCCCCCTCAGTGCTCTCTGCAGAGATCTGGGTGTCCCCACGCCCCCCCGGACCCCCACCCCTCTCAGCCTGCTGTGCTCTGTGCTCCTCAATCCCCCTCCATCCGGGTTTGCCATCCCCTTTGGGAACCCCGCACACATCCAGCTGCACTCCTCCCTCCCTCCCAGCCCCCCTCTCTGTGTCCCATGGGCAGACCCCTGCCCCGTTGCCCCCCACCCCTGGAGCTGCACGGTGGGGGCCATCCTCATCCTCACCCCCGCTGTCCTGCCAGGGGCAGATCTCCCTTTGACCCCCAGTCCCCATCCGACCCCACTCTGCACTCCTGCTCCTGGCGGGCAGCCCCTCGCCCCCCCCCACAAGCAGCAGGCTGGCTGCCACCCTTCCCCA
>NW_011145497.1:0-457 GCF_000146605.3 Meleagris gallopavo
CCAGAACACAGTTGGCCTCCCGGGCTGCAAGCCCACACTGCTGGCTCACGTCCAGCTTCTCGCCCACCAAATTCAGATTTCTTCTGAGTCCCTGAATGCTCTTATACAGAATCACAGAATCACAGAATGGCTGGGTTGGAAGGGACCCCAAGGATCACGAAGCTCCAACCCCCCCACCAATGCAGGGCCACCAACCTCCACATCTCACAGCAGCCCAGGCTGCCCAGGGCCCCATCCAACCTGGCCTTGAACACCTCCAGGGATGGACGGGGACCCACAGCCTCTCTGGGCAGCTGTTCCAGCACCTCCCCGCTCTCACACCAAACAACTTCCCCCTCACATCCAACTGAAATCTGCCCTCCCTCACCTTCCAACCATTCCCCTGTCCTGCTATTATCTCCCCTTTCCAAGAGCTGATCCCCTCCTGTCTGCAGGCTCCCTTCAGGTCCCGCAGGCT
>NW_011145498.1:0-472 GCF_000146605.3 Meleagris gallopavo
TCACTTTGTGAGGAATAAAACATGCAGCAAACACTGTCTGACTCCTTTCACTGTGCCTCAGGTCTTTTCTAACACTGGAAGTGAGGCACAGATCTTAGGTTTCTCAGGGAGAGAAAGGAGTTACAGCTGTATCCAAACCTGGAAATGGCTTTGGCTAGTAAAATTCCTCCTACAATATAGGTATGAATTAATTGATTTCAGAGAAAGAGAAACGGTGTACTTTATGGAATGATACAACTTCAAGGGTATATCAGTCACTTTAGTCACCTGCAGTGTAACACCATAAATAAAAACAAACCCCCATCTGCAGGGCAAAGTCAAGATTAAGTGAAAATGGAACGGGTTTTTGGATCCATTTCAACTTTTTTCCCTTGATTTTTCCAGCTCCTGGAAAGAGAAGATGCTCTCAGGGAGCGAGAGGCCTGTCTGGACAAACTGAAAGAGGTGGGTAACTTAAGGATGCTTCTTGCCT
>NW_011145499.1:0-431 GCF_000146605.3 Meleagris gallopavo
CCCCTCCATGTCCCCATCCCACCCCCTCCGCGCGTCCCCAAAGTGCCACCCCCTTCCTGTCCCCGCAGAACCGCACGCCGCTGATGTTCCAACGCATGGAGCCGCCGTCCCCAACCCAAGAGGGGACCACGGGGACGGACGCTGCGCCCGCAGCAGAGCCGTGAGTGTCCCCCTTGTCACCCCCCCGTGTCCCCTCCCCCCCCGTGTGACGACGCTGACCCACGGTTGTCCCCAGGGCTGCCCGGGATGGCGGCCTGAAGGAGAGCCCCTCGTGGGTGACGCAGCGCGCGCAGGAGATGTTCCAGAGGACGGGGACCTGGAGCCCCGAGAGGGGACACGAGGACGTCCCCAACAGCCGCCCCAAACTCCCCAGGTGGGGGCCCGACAGACCCCCACGGACCCCCCGGCCTCAAGTGTCCCCAAGTGTCCCC
>NW_011145500.1:0-751 GCF_000146605.3 Meleagris gallopavo
ATCTTGGAGCCTGCACGTGGCATCCTCACATTCCCACAGAGTGGGACAGCTCTGCTTTGTGTAAAGCCCTGACTCCTTGACAGTTTGTTACGTGTATTTCGCTTCTGCCGGTCGAATGAACAACCTTACAGTGTGTTTCCTAGTTCAGAACACTATACCCACATTGTTTAGAACATTTAACATCTATTGCAGCTTTGTGAGAAAGAATTTGTGAGGTAAATTGGGAGCTATGTTTCTAAAATATGTTACTAATACCTATATGGTATTCTTACTTTGCACATCAGCAATTTCTACGGATATGTGACAGCTTAATTCTTTCGATCAACTGCCCTTTTCAATGTTCAATGCACACCAGGGCTCCCCATTGCTCCCAGGAAGAAAAGCACCTCCAGCATGTGAGAAAGCAGACGTCATGACCTTGGAAAGCAGAGCATGCCGCAGAAATCGCATTTAACACCAGATACATGGTGGAGCTGAGGCAGCACAGAACAGCTACCCCTGGCTGTTTCTTGCCAGGGGCTTCAGAAAGGAACTGCTGGTAGCAGGCATGTGGAGAGCTTTCTGACTGCAGCCACCAGGGACTCTGGCCTGTATGGACTCAAGTGCTTGAAAGGAGAAGAGATGAAGCAAAGAACTGCCCCAAAACTGCAGCTGGTCTCCAGGCATGGACAAGCACGTGCCTCTGCAGCTCCTCGCCGAGAGGAAGGACTTTCCTGCTCAAGAAAAGGAATTAACAGCATTAGCTGCTGGA
>NW_011145501.1:0-309 GCF_000146605.3 Meleagris gallopavo
ATCCCGTACTCTGCCCACATCGCGGCGCTGTGCCCCTATTGGCGCACTGCCCCTATTGGCGCACTGCCCCACATCCCTGTACTCTGCCCCACATCGCGGCGCACTGCCCCCTATTGGCGCACTGCCCCACATCCCTGTACTCTGCCCCACATCGCGGCGCACTGCCCCCTATTGGCGCACTGCCCCACATCCCTGTACTCTGCCCCACCTGGCAGCGCTCCGCCCCCCCACACGGGGGCGTGTCCTCGGCGACGTGGGCGTGGCTACAGAGAAGCGGGCGTGGCTTCGACCGAACGCGCCAACGCGGAG
>NW_011145502.1:0-340 GCF_000146605.3 Meleagris gallopavo
CTAAGTGGGACCCCAAAGTGGGACCTCAAAGTGGGAACCCCAAAGTGGGACCTCAAAGTGGGACCCCAAAGTGGGAACCCCAAAGTGGGACCCCAAAGTGGGAACCCCAAAGTGGGACCTCAAAGTGGGACCCCAAAGTGGGAACCCCAAAGTGGGAACCCCAAAAGTGGGACCCCAAAGTGGGACCTCGAAAGAGGGACCCATAAGTGACCCCCAAGTGGGTCCCATAAGTGGGAACCCAATGACCCCAAAGTGGGACCCCAAAGTGAGACCCCAAAGTGAAACCCCAAAGTGGGAACACCAAAGTGGGACCCCAAAGTGGGACCCCAAAGTGAAACCC
>NW_011145503.1:0-773 GCF_000146605.3 Meleagris gallopavo
GCACCACCAGCCAGGCACCAGCGGGGCCAGCTAAACTTGTTCCCCGCGTTGCCTTGAGAGCAGCGGCCTGTCCAGGCAGCTTCAGGACAGATTCGGAGGAGAATCCGCCCACGTCTACCCCGGGATGAAATAGCTTTAATGAGCCCCCAAGGACACCGTGGGAGCTGCCGTGCTGCAGCGCTGATTGCTGAGAGCAGCGCCCTAAACTCTACCAGCCAGGGGACATCAGAGTCCTCAAGGCACTCCCCTGCGGTTAGCTACAACCTCCGGAGCAGACAGGGGCAGCGGGCCCGGACACGAAGCCGCTCTCCATTGCAGCGCCGGGACCCAGATTCTCCGAGCCAGCCCCGAACACGTCGTGGGAGCAGGCAGGCACCAACCCAAACTGCTGAGAGCAGCACCAACAGATGCACAAGACGGGGAACACTACGGTCCTCGAGGGTTTCCACAGCAGCTGACGGAAGCCGGTCCAGGCAGCCAGGGCGACCCCGGACTCGGAGCCGCTCTCCTCTTGAACATCGGGCTGCAGACACCCACAGCCAGCCCCGAAGACGCCGCAGGAGCCGGTCCAGGCGGCGAGGGCCAGCCCAGGGGCGAAGCCGCTCCCGGGTTCCACGTCGGGCCCAGAACATCAACAGCCAGCCCCAGTGATGTTGTGGGAGCAGCCATGTGCAAGCTCCAATTGCTATCCAAAGTATTCAGAGACCATCACAATAAAACTGAGAGTTCCATCATGCCACTGTCAGTTTTGTTCTTCTCTGCCTTTCCCGAGG
>NW_011145504.1:0-311 GCF_000146605.3 Meleagris gallopavo
CAGGACCCCCCATACCTTCCCCAGCACCTCCTTCCCCCCCATGAAGGACACGTGGGCTTTGACCTGCGCCTCCAGCGCGCACCGTGGGGCGTCCTCAGGAGCCACGTCCCACTCCAACCTGGGGGGGGGACACAAGGAGCAATAGGGCACGCTGCACGAGGACGCCCCCCCCGGCCCGCAGAGCCCCTCCTGTACCGCTCATTGAAGTCGGGGTTCAGGGTCCTCCTCTGCACCGCAGTTCTGCGCTTGGAGCCGCGGCCACGCTCAGGGGGCAACAGCAGCAGTGAAACGTAAGGGTCAGGGGGATCCTT
>NW_011145505.1:0-627 GCF_000146605.3 Meleagris gallopavo
CACCTGCCCCGTCCGGAGCCGGGATGCCGCCTGCCCGCTCTAATTGGATGTTCCCTGGATGGAGGATTTCCTCCCCTCCCGGCTGCGGGAGTCATGAAGGCAGGCTCGGCTGCGCTTGAAAGTTTGCCAAGCGGCGGCTAGGTTTAATTTCTTTAAGGATCTGGGGAGAAGGGGGGAGGCGGGGGCTGGAGGGGGACCGTTTCCAAGCATGGGAGACAGGCTGCCGGAACCTCACGCCAGCTCTTCCCCTGCTGTGGCTGCCGGCTCAGAAGCGGAAGAAATCGAGGTGCTCGACTCCGAGGATGTCCTACCTATGGCCGCAGAGGATGTAAGTTTCCTTTGCTCAATGTCTTCACCCCTTTCCTCCGGGCCCGGCTAATCGGCTCAAGCTATTTATAAATGAAGTCCGGGCCGGGGGGAGGAATAGGGCCGGTGACCCTCTAGGACGAGGTAAAGACGCCGGCTCCATCCCCGCCGCTCCCTGCTCCGCTCTCCCCTCGCCGCCGGGCGAATGCGGACTCCGGCAATCGTCCCCGTCCTGTTAAGCCGTCCCTCCTCCTCCCCGTCCGGCCCGGAAAGCCCCGGCTGCGGTGTCCTGGCCGGACCCCCTGCCCGCCCGGAGCCGCG
>NW_011145506.1:0-699 GCF_000146605.3 Meleagris gallopavo
GTGCTGGGTCCGGTCTTGTTCAACATCTTCATCAATGACCTTGATGAGGGGATAGTGGCCACCCTCAGCAAGTTTGCTGATGATCCGAAGTTGGGAGGATTGGCTGACACGCCTGAAGGCTGTGCTGCCATTCAGCGAGACCTGGACAGGCTGGAGAGCTGGGCAGTAAGAAACCGGATGAGGTTCAACAAAAGCGAGTGTAAGGTCTTACACCTAGGGAGGAATAATTGCATGCACCAATACAGACTGGAGGATGAGCTGCTGGAGAAGAGCTCTGCAGAGAGGGACCTGGGCATCCTGGTGGACGACAGGTTGGCCATGAGCCAGCAGTATGCCCTCGTGGCCAAAAAGGCCAATGGCATTCTGGGGTGCATTAAGAAGAGCGTGTCCAGCAGGTCGAGGGAGGTGATCCTCCCCCTCTACTCTGCCCTGGTAAGGCCTCATCTGGAGTACTGTGTCCAGTTCTGGGCTCCCCAGTACAAAAAAGACAGGGATCTCTTGGAAAGAGTCCAGCAGAGGGCCACAAAGATGGTGAAGGGCCTGAAGCATCTCCCCTATGAAGAAAGGCTAAGTGAACTGGGTCTGTTTAGCCTTGAGAAAAGAAGACTGAGAGGGGACCTGATCCAGGTTTATAAATATCTGAGGTGTGGCGGCCATAGCGGTGAGGCCAGTCTCTTTTCAGTGGTACGTGGAGACAGG
>NW_011145507.1:0-325 GCF_000146605.3 Meleagris gallopavo
CATATCCCATATCCCATATCCCCATATCCCCATATCCCATATCCCATATCCCATATCCCCATATCCCATATCCCCATATCCCATATCCCCATATCCCCATATCCCATATCCCATATCCCCATATCCCATATCCCCCACATCCCACATCCCCCACATCCCCCATATCCCATATCCCCCATATCCCATATCCCCCATATCCCATATCCCCCATATCACCCATATCCCATATTCCATATCCCCCATATCCCCTGTATCCCATATCCCACATCCCCCATATCCCCATATCCCATATCCCCATATCCCATATCCCCATATCCCCATATCC
>NW_011145507.1:8022-11642 GCF_000146605.3 Meleagris gallopavo
ATGTGGGGCAGTGAGATGTGGGGCAGAGCAATGGGGGGCGGTGAGATGTGGGGCAGGAGGGATGGGGAGCAGTGAGATGTGGGGCAGAGGGATGGGGGGCAGTGAGATGTGGGGCAGTGATGGGGGGCAGAGGGATGTGGGGACACGGTGAGATGGGGATGTCGTGATATCGGGGGGATGTCGTGACATGGGGATATCCTGACGTGGGGACAGTGTGACGTGGGGATGTTCTTAGCTGGGGATGTCGTGACGAAAGGATATCCTGATACGGGGATGTCGTGACATGGGGATGTCGTAAGATCAGGGTGTTGTGACAGGGATGTCGTGACACGGGGATATTGTGAGAAGGGGATGTCCTGATATGGGTATGTCCTGACAAGGGGATGTCGTGACAAGGGGATGTCGTGACATGGGGATGTCTTGACATGGGGATGTCCTGACGAGGGGATGTCGTGACATGGGGACAGTGTGACATGGGGATGTTGCGATATGGGGATGTCCTGATATGGGGATGTCATGATTTGGGGATATCGTGACATGGGGACAGTGTGACATGGGGATTTCCTGAAATGGGGATGTCATGACATGGGGGTGTCCTGACATGAGGATGTCATGATTTGGGGATATCGTGACATGGGGACAGCGTGACATGGGGATGATGTGACAGAGATATTTTGACCTGGGGATATCGTGATATGGGGACATTGTGACATGGGGATGTCGTGACACGGGGATGTTGTGACATGAGGGCAGTCTGACATTTGGATGTCGTGACATGGGGATGTCTTGACAAGGGGATATCGTGACATTGGTCTATCGTGACATGGGGATTTCCAGAAATGGGGATGTCGTGACATAGGGATATCATGACATGGGGATGTTTTATCATGGGGATGTCATGATATAAGGATATTGTGATATGGGGATGTTGCGACATGGGGATGTCGTGACGTGGGGATTTCATCATGTGGGGATGTCATGACATAGCGATATCCTGACACGGGGTATGTTGTGACATGGGGATATCGTGACGTGGGGATGTTGTGACATGGGGACAGTTTGACATGGAAATGTCACGATAAGGGTATGTCACAACATGCGGATGTCAAGGCATTGGGATGTCGTGACATGGGGGTGTAATATGGGGATATCATGACATGGGGACAGTGTGACATGGGGATGTCATGACATGGGGATGTTCTGACATGGGGATGTCGTGTCACAGAACTGTCGTGACATCGGGATATCGTGATATGGGGATGTCGAGACCTGGGGATGTTGTGACGTGGGGACAGCGTGACATGGGGACAGTGATGTGGGGATGTCGTGACATGGGGATTTCACGATACGGGGATGTTGTGACATGGGGACATTCTGACACGGGGATACCGTGACATGCAGATGTCGAGACGTGGGGATGTCATGACATGGGGATGTCATGATGTGGGGATGTCATGACATGGGGATGTTTAACGTGGGGATGTCGTGATATGGAGACTGACACGGGGATGTTGTGACATGGGGGTTTCGCGATATGGGGATGTTGTGACATGGGGACATTCTGACTTGGGGATATCGTAACATGCAGATGTCAAGACGTGGGGATATCATGACATGGGGATGTCGCGACATGAGGATGTCGTGACATGGGAACGGGGTGACATGGGGATTTCGTGACATGGAGATGTCATGGCATGGGGATGTCGTGACAAAGGACAGTGGGACATGGGGACATTGTTACATGGGGATATCGTGACATGGGGACGTTGTGACGTGGGGATGTGTCGTGACATGGGGACCGTGGGACATGGGGGTGTCGTGACATGGAAGTGTTGTTATGGGGGATATTGTGACATGGGGATGTCGTGACATGGGGACAGTTTGACATGGGGATGTTGTGACATGGAAGTGTCGTGACATGGGGTAATCTTGACATGGGGTTTGTCATGACGTGGGGATGTCCTGACGAGGGGATGTCGTGACATGGGGACAGTGTGACATGGGGATGTTTTAACGTGGTGATGTCATGACATGGAGATGTCATGATTTGGGGATGTTGTGACATGGGGATGTCGTGACATGGGGATGTTGTTATTTGGGTATATCATGACATGGGGACAGCGTGATGTGGGGATGTCGTGACATGGGGATGTTGCGGTATGGGGATGTCTTGACATGGGGATGTCGTGACATGGGGACAGTATGATGTGGGGGTATTGTGATATGGGGATGTCATGACGTGGGGATATCTTTATCTGGGGATGTCATGACATAGGTTTGTCGTGACAAGGGGACAGTGGGACATGGGGATGTCATGACATGGAGTTACCTTGACATGGGACAGTGAGACATGGGGATATCGTGACAAGGGGATGTCGTGACATGGGGGCAGTGTGACATGGGGATGTCCCGACAGGAGGGTGTTGTCACACAGGGATGTTGTGACATTGGGACGTAGTAAAATGGGGATATCGTGACATGGGGATGTTGTGACCTGGTGATATTGTGACATGGGGACAGTGTGACATGGAAATGTCGTGACATGGGAACACGACACGATATGGGGATATCGTGACATGGGGACAGTGTGACACGGGGATGTTGTCATGGAGATATCATGACATGAAACTATCTTGACATAAGGTCATCGTGACATGGGGATGTCGTGTCACAGGGATGTCGTGACATGGGGATGTCGTGATATCGCGACACTGTGATATGGGGATGTCGTGACGTGGGGATATCTTGACATGGGGATGTCATGACATGGAGATGATATTTGGGGATATTGTGATATGGGGACAGTGTGACATGGAGATATCGTGACTTGGGGATGTTGTGACATGGGGACAGTTTGACATGGGGATGTCGTGACATGGGGATATTGTGACATGAGGATGTCGTGATATGGGGACACAGTGACATGGGGATGTCATGACAGGGATGTCGTGATATGGGAATGTTCTGACATGGGGATGTCGTGACGTGGGGATGCTGAGACATGGAAATGTCGTGACATGGGAACAGGATGACATGATATCATGACATGGGCATATCATGACATGGGGATGTGGTGACAAGTGTATGTCATGACATGGGGACAGTGTGACATGGGGACAGTGGTGACATGGGGATATCCTAATGTGGGGATGTCGTGACATGGGGACAGTGTGACATGGGGATGTCATGATATGGGGATGTCGTGACATGAGGATGTCGTGACATGGGGACAGTGTGACATGGGGATGTCATGATATGGGGATGTCGTGACATGAGGATGTCGTGACATGGGGACAGTGTGACATGGGGATGTCATGATATGGGGATGTCGTGACATGGGGACAGTGTGACATGGGGATGTCGTGACATGGGGATGTTGTGACATGGGGACAATGTGACATGGGGACAATGTAACATGGGGATGTCATGATATGGGGATGTCGTGACATGGGGACAGTGTGACATGGGGATGTTGTGACATGGGGACAATGTGACATGGGGATGTCATGATATGGGGATATCGTGACATGGGGACAGTGTAACATGAGGACAATGTAACATGGGGATGTCACGATATGGGGATGTCGTGACATGGGGACAGTGTGACATGGGGATGTCAT
>NW_011145508.1:0-329 GCF_000146605.3 Meleagris gallopavo
GCGGGCGGAGCCCCAGAGGGGAACCGAAAGGGATAGAGAGGGAACCGGGGGTGTCGGACGTGCCGGGCCTAAAGCTCCGGGACGGGGGGAGGCCGTGCCGGCGGCTCAAGGGCAAACCATTCCTTCCATAGAATGGAGAGCGGTAACCCAGGCACGGGGTTGGGGAAGGGGGGGAGGCAGGGGAGGGGGGTTGAAAAGTTATCGTTTTTCTTCTTTATGCCGAAGGAAGTGGGAAAAAATACAATAAATAAATACTGACGATAATATTAACGGTAATCATATTAACAATAATAATAATGGTGATGATGATGTAAGCGACCCGAGCCGAG
>NW_011145509.1:0-430 GCF_000146605.3 Meleagris gallopavo
TTTTTTACCCATTTTTCCTTTTCCCCGACTCCCTTTAAGCCCCGCCCCTTCACAAGCCACGCCCACAACCTTAAGCCCCACCCACTCCACAAACCACTCCCCCATTTAAAGCACCTCCATCACCGGCCACGCCCCCTTCCATAAGCCCCGCCCCCTACCACAGACCACGCCCCCATAACGCAACCCGTCCTTATCCCAGGTCACGCCCACCGCCTTAAGCCACGCCCCCTTCGCATAGACCACGCCCCCCCACTGGTCCCTTAACACAGACCACGCCTGCTGCCTTAAGCCCCGCCCCCTTCGCACAGACCACGCCTCCCTTTACCCTTAAGCCCCGCCCACCTGCGCCACGTGGTTCCGCCCCTCGGCCAGCAGTGGGCGGAGCTTCTCCAGGAGATCCAATAGGGAGCGGTGGGGCGGGATCGGGGGG
>NW_011145510.1:0-468 GCF_000146605.3 Meleagris gallopavo
CTGGGACTCAACAGATCCCATGCATATGTGAAAGATTTTTTGTTTTTCTTTTTTCTAGGGAGATTGAAAAAGCAGAGAAGTTCTCTGCCCTCGCTCCTGCCCTTTGTTTTCTCTCCCCCCCATCCTTAGTCCCTGCGAAGCCCTTTCCTCACGTTTTTACTACGGGGCCCTTCTCGCCCTTCAGCACCGGCCCGCACCGCCGTACCGGACAACCGCGCAGCAGGCGCGGGCTGCGGCCCCGCACGGCCTCTCCTATTGGCCGGCCCTGCCGGTTCGGTCATCTCATTTGCTGCCGCCGCCGCCTGTTATTTGCACGGCCCGCCCCTGTTTCCGGGAGAGCCCCGTCCGCCCCTTCGTCTCTGCGGAGCCGATTGGCTGCCCCGGCTGTCATTTACAGCTTGGGCGGAGGGGCGATTGGGCGAACGGGGCCGGCGCGGGGTGCCCGCTCCGCGCGTGCGCGGTCCGAGC
>NW_011145511.1:0-357 GCF_000146605.3 Meleagris gallopavo
CTCCCCTTCCTCCTCCTCCTCCTCCTCCTGTTGCTGGGAGGAGCGGTGTTCGGGGCCGCAGCGGTGTCCCCGCGGGGAGGAGGAGCGCGGGGTTTTGTCTGGACTCACCAAGAGGCATAAAGGAGGGGAAAACCCCAAAGCAACTGAAAGCGATTCCGATTCCCTCCCCCCCCCCCCCGAGGTGTCCCCATGGCTTTGTGGGGCACCGCACACCACGACCAGCAGCTCCCACAAGGACGAGCAGGGCTTCTCCACACGCCCCCCCCCCCCGAAACTCCCTCACATTTCAGCTCCCAAAGTCCCCAATTCTTTTTCAACATTTTTTCCCACACTTTCTTCCCCTCCTTTCTTCCTGCT
>NW_011145512.1:0-496 GCF_000146605.3 Meleagris gallopavo
AGGCCCCGGCGCCGCGCGGTGCTGGTGCCTCCTCGGTCCTTCGCTGTTGAAACCGACACCGGTTCATGATTAGGATTAGGATTATTAATGATTCTCGTTATCATCGCCGCCCTTCCCGTCTCTCGGGTGCGCGGCGGCACGGCGAACCGTTCCGAGCGGGAGACGGTGCCACCGAGGCAGCCGGTTGCCGAATTAACGGATCGTCCCCCCGCACGCCCGCGGTCCTCCCGTGGGCTCGTACCGCGTGTGGGCACGGACACACCGAGCCGGGGCCATTCACTTCACCACCACCGGGCTCCGAAACGCCGCCACTGCCGAGATTGGAGTCTCGGCCCCACTGCCATCCCCACCGCCCGGGTTCTCATCTCTGAAAAGCTCCTTCCCGAAATGGCAAAAAAACACAACGACTGCGGCCCCAAAAGCTTCGCCGAGGGAACCACGGAGCGGCCCCGCGGCTTCGGGAGCGGTTTCGGTTCTGGAAGGGCCGCACCGGGCA
>NW_011145513.1:0-565 GCF_000146605.3 Meleagris gallopavo
ACACCTCGCGCGTCGCCGCGCTGCCGCTGCCCCACTCTCTTGCAGGGCCGTGCCCGCAGCCTGTCTCGCGCCTCGCCCCGTGGCACCCCGGCTCCGACACCCGCCGCCACGCCGTGGTGGGCCGGGGGGCTGCCCTGCGGCTCGAGAGCTCTGCTGCTTTCCACTCCCTCGTCATCCGCGACGGAGGTAAGCGGCCCGGGGGACATAGAGGAGGGGATGAATGCGGGTGGCACCCCGCGTTTCCAGCTTCCGACCCCGCTCATCTCCCCGCGTCCCTCAGGGAAAGTGGTGTTTGCCGACCGCCCCCACGGGCCGCCCATCACGCTGCGGGCCCGCTACATCCTCATCCGGGACGGCGGAGAGCTGCATATCGGCTCGGAGCGCTGTCCCTACGCCTCGCGGGCCACCATCTCGCTGTACGGGAGAGCCGCCGACGGGGCGGCCGTGGACGGCTTCGGGCAGAAGTTCCTGGGCGTGGGGCGCGGCGGGGTGCTGGAGCTGCACGGGCGGCGGCCCCGCTCCTGGAGCCTCCTGGATAAAACCCTGCACCCCGGAGGGCTCCGCC
>NW_011145514.1:0-421 GCF_000146605.3 Meleagris gallopavo
GGGGCGCGAGGAGGGACCGAAGGGTCTGGACGCAGCCCGGCAGCGTTGGGAACGGCGGCAGCGGGAGCGGATGGGAGAGGTGGGGGCAGAGAGGCAGAGCGGGGGCTGAGCTCACGTGTGACGGCGAGGCGCAGCTGCGGGCTGCTGGCCGTGCTGATGCCGTTGCTGGCCGTGCAGTGGTAGCGGTCGCCGTCCCCCAGCTGCGCCACCGGCAGCTCATAGCGCGGCCCCGAGCCCAGCGCTCCCGTGCGGTTCTGTCGGTACCAGGAGAAGGAGAGCGGCCCGGAGCCCTCCGCCACTGCGCAGCTCAGCACCACGCGGTCACCCAACACGACCTGAGCACCGGGGGGATCCGAGCGCAGGGAAACCCCAGCCACGGGAATCCCTGGGAGGGGATGGGGGAGAGGGGATGTTGGTTTGG
>NW_011145515.1:0-611 GCF_000146605.3 Meleagris gallopavo
GGTGAGGGTAAGGGGAGAAATGTTAGGGGGTGATGTAAAAGGGGAGAGAGGTTGGGGCGCCGCGTTGAGGGGGCATAAAAACAGGCGAGAGAGTGGGAGAGAATATAGGGGAATTATGGGGGGGCACGGAGGGGGAGGTGTTGGGGGGATATAATAGGGGAGGGTTGGGAGAGAATAGAACAGTTGGGGAAGGATATAGGAGAGAGTTTGGGATAGAATAGAACAGTTGGGGAAGGATATAGGAGAGAGTTTGGGATAGAACAGAACAGTTGGGGAAGGATATAGGAGGGAGTTTGGGATAGAATAGAACAGTTGGGGAAGGATATAGGAGGGAATTTGGGATAGAACACAACAGTTGGGGAAGGATATAGGAGGGAGTTTGGGATAGAACACAACAGTTGGGGAAGGATATAGGAGGGAGTTTGGGATAGAACACAACAGTTGGGGAAGGATATAGGAGGGAGTTGGGGGAGCGTACAGGGGAGAGGTATTATGGGATGTACAGGGAAGAGATGTCGGGGGGACAGACGGGAACGATGTGGGAGGATACAGGGAAGAATTGTTGGGGGGAGAGATGTTGGGGGTGCGTGTAGGGGAGCGATGTGGGGGGG
>NW_011145516.1:0-306 GCF_000146605.3 Meleagris gallopavo
GAGCCAAAATAGCGAAAATTTGCCCCAAAATGTCCAAAATTTGATCCCAATTGTCCCAAAATGGCAGAAATTTGACCCAAAATTGGAGCCTAATTTGGGATCGCTGACGTTGACCCCAGTGGGGATTTGGGGGGATCCTAAAAGAAAACCGAGGGTGGAGACCCCAAAAAGTCCCAAATTTACCCCAAAATGGCCCCAAATTACCAAAAATGTCCAATTTTGCCCCAAAATGTCCAAAATTTGTCCAGAATTTCCCAGAATTTACCCCAAAATTTGACTCTACGCTTTGAGGCCCTGAAGTGCTCA
>NW_011145517.1:0-306 GCF_000146605.3 Meleagris gallopavo
CCATCCACCTTTTCCAAGTGGAAACCCGACCACGCTAAAAAGGTAAATAAACGAAAGAAATGTGAAAACGCCCCTCGATCGCTGCGGATTTTCGAGCTGGAGGGGGTAGGAAAAACCCACCCCGACCCGGCGGTACCTGGGGGGAGAGCAGAGCTGAGCAGAGCAGAGCAGAGCAGAACTGAGCAGCCGCCTGCGCGCCGGGACGCGGTGCCCGCAGCCGGCGGCACCCGGAGCGGTGCGGGTGTGCGCGGTGTGCGTGTGCGGTGCGGCGATGTGTGTGTGTGTGTGTGTGTGTGTGTGTGCGCG
>NW_011145518.1:0-430 GCF_000146605.3 Meleagris gallopavo
CCCGGCGCTGCCGGGGGCCGCTGCCGCCACCCGACCCTCCCTCCTCCCACGGGCGGTGGAGGCAGTGGCACATGCCGCGGGGCGGAGCCTCCACACCCCGGCGCCGCCTCGCCTCTCGCGAGAGCTCCGCCTGCGCGCCGACAGCGGGGAGCGGAGGGCGTGCTGCTGTGTAGGCGGGGTTTGCGCTCACATTGTCCTCCAGAGTGGAGACTGGAGGGGCGTGCGGCCGAGTGGTTGTTTTGTGGGGTTGGTTTTCCCGTGCTTGTATGAACTTGCACCCACGGGGTCATGAGTCCATGCGTTTCTTTAAAATCACAATCGCAGAACGTCCAGGGTTGGAAGGGACCTCAAGGATCACGAAGCTCCAACCTCCCTGCCACATGCAGGGCCACCAGCCTCCACATTTAATACTAGACCAGGCTGCCCAGGG
>NW_011145519.1:0-509 GCF_000146605.3 Meleagris gallopavo
CGGCGAAACGCCTTCGGGGTTTCTACCCAATCGCAAGCGAGAACGGCTACGCGAGGCCGCTCCGACGCGCTGCGCACGCGCGGACTTCGACGCGGATCACGTGACCTGGAAACGCGCGCGGCGCTCGGCTTTGAACGCCGCCCAAGCGGCGCGGCGCCGTTTATTGAGCAGAACGGGGCGCCCCGCAGCCGCCGGCGCCGCCCCCGCCCGGCCTCACGCCTTGGCCTCGGCCATGGCCTCCATCACGCGGGCGCTGCTGGTGATGGCGGTGGTCAGGAAGATGAACCTGCAGCCTGGGGACGGCACACAGCGCCTCGTGCTCGGCGCCCGCCGGGCCGCGCCGCCCCCACGGAGCCCCGTCCTACCTCGCTCCTTGCCCAGGAAGCGGAGAGCGGCGATCTCGGAGAAGGTGCAGCCGCCCAGGAACAGCGCCAGGACGACGCGCTGCGCGTCCCCGCCCGCGCCCTCCTCCAGCGCGGCGTCTGCGGGGCACGGAGGCTGGCACGCGC
>NW_011145520.1:0-453 GCF_000146605.3 Meleagris gallopavo
GACCCATAGCGACCCACAGCGACCCATGAGGACCCTTTGAGACCCATAGGGACCCATAGCGACCCATATGGACCCACAGCGACCCATAGGGACCCATAGGGACCCGCACAGACCCATAGGGACCCATAGGGACCCGCACAGACCCAGAGGGACCATAGGGACCCACAGCGACCCATAGGGACCCACAGAGACCCATAGGGACCCGCACAGACCCATAGGGACCCGCACAGACCCATAGGGACCCATAGGGACCCATAGAGACCCATAGAGACCCGCACAGACCCATAGGGACCCGCACAGACCCATAGGGACCCATAGGGACCCACAGCGACCCATAGGGACCCGCACGGACCCATAGGGACCCGCACGGACCCATAGGGACCCACAGCGACCCACAGGGACCCGCACAGACTCATAGGGACCCATAGCGACCCATAGGGACCCGCACAGACC
>NW_011145521.1:0-522 GCF_000146605.3 Meleagris gallopavo
CTCACCTGTGAGCGCCTGCAGCCGGGGCAGGCAGAGGCGGTTGGTGAGGATGAGCAGCTCCATGGCGTCGAGGTCGGGTGTGGGCGTGAAGACCCCGGTGTAGAGGAAATCGAGGACGGCGCGCAGGCAGGCGCAGTTGGTGCCCGGCAGGGAGACCTGCAGGACAGGGGCGCGGGGACCGGCGCTGCGGGAAGGACGGACCCCCACCCGGACCCCCACGCGGCCAGGCCCGAGCGCAGGGATGCCGTGGGCGCCGCCGGTGTCCCCGTGACCTCCCTCCCCTCCCGCTGTCCCCGTGCCCTCACCTCGGCAGCGTAGCTCTCCCGGAACGCCCCCCGGAACATGGCCATCATCCAGTCGCAGCCGGCTATCAGCAGGGGTTTGTGTGCCGGCACGGCCCCGTCGTCCACGCGGAACACCACGTCTGGGCAGCACGGGGCAGGGATGCACACCCCGCAATGGCGCTGCCACACGGGTGCCACGGGCGGCGCGGGGTGGGGGGCTGGGGGGGTTGTGGCCACA
>NW_011145522.1:0-581 GCF_000146605.3 Meleagris gallopavo
CCGCACCCACAGCAGCAATGGGGTCGGGGGGTCCCACACCCCCAGCAACAGGATCAGGGCATCCCGCACCCCCAGAAATGGGGTCAGGGGGTCCCACATCCCATCAATGGGGTCAGGGGCAGTCAGGGCATCCCATACCCCCACCCATGGTGTCAGGGGGTCCCACACCCCATCAATGGGGTCAGGGCATCCCATACCCCCACCCATGGTGTCGGGGGGTCCCACACCCCATCAATGGGGTCAGGGCATCCCACACCCCATCAATGGTGTCGGGGGTCCCACACCCCATCAATAGGATCAGGGCATCCCACACCCCACCCATGGTGTCGGGGGGTCCCACACCCCATCAATGGGATCAGGGCATCCCACACCCCACCCATGGTGTCGGGGGTCCCGCACCCCATCAATGGGGTCAGGGGGTCCCACACCCCCATCAATGGGGTCAGGGAGTCCCACACCCCACCCATGGTGTCGGGGGTCCCACACCCCACCAATGGGGTCAGGGGGTCCCACACCCCATCAATAGGATCAGGGCATCCCACACCCCATCAATGGGGTCAGGGGGTCCCACACCCCAGCCA
>NW_011145523.1:0-774 GCF_000146605.3 Meleagris gallopavo
GGCAGCCACATCATCTCTGGGCTGCCTGTTCCAGACCCGCTCCATGCCTCACATCATGATCCATGGAATGTTAGAAATTCCTTCCAAAATGTTTAATGTAAAACTCTCTTTCGGTTTATTATCATTCATCCTTGTTCTATTATTCAGAAATGATGTAAGAAGTCAGTCACGAACTTTTTTATTTGAACAAGACCACAGCTAGAAGATATACAGAAGGCATTGTCCAGAGTAGTGCCTCCACATTTCAGATCCCCAATACAAGGAAGATGACTGCAAGTGGGAGTTGATATAAATATGTTAACACTTTCCAACTTCAAATATTCTCATGTGTCCTCTCTTTATATGCTGAAAACACTCATATTTGAGGGGATCCTGTGTCTTCTATTTTATTTATTTCATTTCATTTCATTTCATTTCATTTCATTTCATTTCATTTCATTATTTATTTATTTATTTTCCCTAAAAGGACAATGTTTTCCAGAACTGTGTTTGCACAGGACACAGATGCCTTCAGGTACAGGGACACAGACAGTGGTGCCAGTGCCAATGCCCTGTGACTAATGCCCAGCGTCCACCGCTGCTCTGCCCTGCTGCGTATCTGATGTCCCTCATCCTCCACGTGTCTCCAGCTCTCCTAAATCAATGACCATGCTTCAGGCCATGTTTGCAGCAGGCCATCTGGACACATGCTCTTCCCACTGCTCTCCAGATTTCCCCATTCCTTGCTCCTTGTTTGCTTCAGATTCCTCCCAACTATCTGGCTGATCTCTCATC
>NW_011145524.1:0-317 GCF_000146605.3 Meleagris gallopavo
TGGGGACACGTTGGGGACAAATGGGGGGATGCTGGGGACATTGGAAACACATTGGGGACGTTGGGGACACATTGGAGGCACTGGGAGCACATTGGGGGCACCTTGGGGACATCATTGGGGACACTGGGGACACATTGGGGACGTTGGGGACACACTGGGGGCATTGGGAGCACATTGGGGGCATTGGGGGCACATTGGGGGCACCTTGGGGACATCATTGGGGACATTGGGGACACATTGGGGACGTTGGGGACACACTGGGGGCATTGGGAGCACATTGGGGGCATTGGGGGCACATTGGGGGCACCTTGGGGACA
>NW_011145525.1:0-595 GCF_000146605.3 Meleagris gallopavo
GACCTAACCCGCCCTCGCCTGAACCGCAGCATCCGCCTCCCCTCAGCAGCGACCCGGCCCCAACCGCAGCTTCCAGAACTTTCCTCCCCATCGCTGCCCTCCCCCGCACAGAGCGGCCCAACAGCCGCAGCACCTCCCGTGCCCGCGCCGGGTGAGCTCAGCCACGGTCCTCTCGTAACCCTCAGACCCGCAAAAACGCGCTCCGTGCGCGGAACCGAGAGCGGTACCCCCTTAAAATGGAGCTCCGGGCCGCCCCCCACACGTACCATGTTCTTCATGGTGGCGGTCCCTTCCCGGCGCGGCGCACGGCCCTCAGCAATGGCTGCCGCAGCTGTTACGTAATTTGAAATTCGGCTCCGCGCACTGCGAGCGCCCTCCTCCTCCACCCGGCCGCGCCTCCGGAGTTTAATTAAAAAACAGCTCGGATCTAGAGCCTAAATCAGTCCTGAGAGGCAGCAGTTCTGTGCGAAGCCCCTCCGTGTTTTTGTCACCTAATAAAAAGTCATCGACGCCGTTACTAATGGCCGTCTCCGAAATGAGCCGAAGGAGTCGTCCTCGCGAGCTTATCCGCTTCGGCAGTCGCCGGAAACAGCCG
>NW_011145526.1:0-595 GCF_000146605.3 Meleagris gallopavo
AAAAAAAAAAAGCAGAACCCCCCATACCCACCTTAGCACCATCGTTTCCGGGAGCACCGTTAGCACCACGAGGACCCTGAGGGCCGGGGGGGCCCTGGACACCGCGCTCACCGGGGAAACCTCTCTCACCCTGCGGGAGGAGGAGCGGAGCTGAGCGCGGCTGTTCGGAGCAGGGGGGGAACAGAGGGGGCTGTGGGGGCTTCGACTCACCCTGGCACCGGCGGGACCGGGGGCACCGGCATCTCCGGGGACACCCTGTGGATGGGATGGAGGTTATGGGATGGAGGTTATGGGATGGAGGTTATGGGGACGGCGCATTGAGGCACCGACTCGGGGTGATGTCCGTAGGGGTGGTGATGGGGCACTCACCTGCTCACCGGGCTTGCCAGCCTCTCCGGGGGGGCCAGCGGGGCCAGGCAGACCCTGCGGGGGAAAAGGAGGAGAGGTGGGGGGTGGGAACGTGGGGTACAAAGCAGGGGTGGCACCGCTGTCACCACGAGGTGTTGTCCCCTCACCTGGAAGCCGGGGGCTCCGGCGGGACCTTGTTCACCTCTCTCTCCAGCGGGACCCTACAGGAGGGGGGAGAAGAGTGAGG
>NW_011145527.1:0-532 GCF_000146605.3 Meleagris gallopavo
CGCAGTTTCCCCGACGCCCCCTCAGTTCGGCTCCCACCCTCCCGGCTCCGCTCTGCGCTCACCACCAAGGCTCCCACCTCCACTTTCCCGCCCTTTTTCCACCCTCCGTCCCTCAGGCCAACATTCCCATCGCACAACCCGTCCTTTGCGGGGCACAGAACGCATCCAAAAATCGCTTTTTTCCTCCCCATCAAACTGCGGGGAAAATCCCAGCGAGGAGGGATTTGGAGGGCAGAACCGGGTTGGATTTTTCTTTGGTTTTTTTTGCTTTGTTTTTTTCTCTAAGAAATGGCGATTTTGGGGCCGCCCTGCTCGCACAGCAGCTCCGACAGCCGGCGAGAAACGGCAGCAATAAGGCAGGAAAAAAGGCGGAGCGGCCCCACGGCCGGCAGCAGCCGCTGAGCCGCCGCCACTCCGCTCCCCGCCCGCCCCGCTGCCTCCCGCTCAACCAACGGCACAACTGCGCAACGAAAAGGGCGGGAGGGCGGCGTTGGATCCACGCGGGGACCCAGGAATCTCAAATCCAACCACA
>NW_011145528.1:0-573 GCF_000146605.3 Meleagris gallopavo
CCTCCACGTCTTTTCTGTACTGAGGTGCCCAAAACTGAACACAGTACTGAAGGTGAGGCCTCACCAATGCGGACTACAGGGCAGAATGACTTCCCTCGTCCTGCTCACCACACCATTCCTGATACAAACCAGGATGCCATTGGCCTTCTTGGCCACCAGGGCACACTCTTGGCTCATGTTCTGATGGATAGTCTGCTGAACACCAAGGTCCCTTTCCATCAGGCAGCTTTCCAGCCACACCTTCCCAAGCCTGTAGGGTTGCCTGGGGTTGCTGTGACCAAAATGCAGGACCCAACACTTGGCCCTATTGAAACTCATGCTGTTAACCATGGCCCATTGATCCAGTCTGTCCAGGTCCTTCTGCAGTGCCCTTCTCCCCTCTGGCAGATGAACACTCCCTCCCAGCTTGTGTGTTGTCTGCCCACTTACTGAGGGTGCACTCAATCCCCTCATCAAGATCATCAATGAAGATGTTAAACAGAAGCGTACCCCCAGTACTGAGCCTTGGGGGACACTGCTCGTGACCAGCCGCCAACTAGATCCAACTCCACTGACCACGACCCTTTGGGCCCG
>NW_011145529.1:0-313 GCF_000146605.3 Meleagris gallopavo
CCTCTCCTCTCCTTTCCTCTCCTCTCCTCTCCTCTCCTCTCTCTGTCCTCCTTGGCAAGTAAATGAAGGAAATAAACACTTAACAAAAAATAGATAACTGTGTTTTGTTATGAGCAGGAAATCTGCTGGGGCTTACACTGTAGAATATGGCTTCAGAAATACTAAGTGTATTCATAAAATAGTTACACCTTTAGATTCATTAGGAGGATTTTATATAATTGGTGTTATGATTCTTATTATAATGCAATGGATGTTCTAAAAGTAATAAATAGTATAGCAAAAAAAAAACAAAAACAAAAACAAAAAACAAAAC
>NW_011145530.1:0-497 GCF_000146605.3 Meleagris gallopavo
AAGATTAAGGGATTTGCCCTGAGGCTTGATAGCTATGAATGGCACGGAGTGTAGGATGGTATGGGCAGTTACCTAGTGCAGTGAGCACCCCCAGCATCTTGGAACTGTACGTCTGAAAAATTGTAGAATCTTGAGAAAATTGTGAGATATTTGGAGAAATGTGCTGTCACCCGGGCACAAATCACTGCAAGGTGCTAGGGTCCATGATGACCAATCACTGTTCAACAATAGTAGGGACTCTAAAAGGAAAGAGGTCTCTGGATCTGATGACAATGGAACAAGCTCTTTGGTTGCTCTAACACCTGCAAGAGACATTGCAGTTCGGTCAGGGAACCAGCTTGTGCCAGGGTCAGTCACCTCCATATATGAGACTGAAAAAAAATGCTACAAAAGTCAGCTAGTTTAGTAAGGAAGGAAAATTCTACTAAAAATGGGGAGGGAAGAAGACAAAGATGAATCAGGGTCATCATCAGGAGAGAAGAGTCAGAACTCATAAA
>NW_011145531.1:0-840 GCF_000146605.3 Meleagris gallopavo
AAAAAAAACATAAGACCATGGGGAACACCAGAAGGCAATCTGTTGAAGCAGGTGTTAGAGATGTACAGAAATTAGTACTATAGAAAATCATGGCAAATACAGTTGCAATAAGATTTAAAGTTACTGGAAGCCAGTGTTTCTTCAGATTCTTGTTCCACTCTTATGGTCAACTACCAAAGTTCCAACAATCAACATTTCTTCAGACTGCTTTAAGAGTACCTGAAACTGAACGACCAGCCTGGAAATTGGTGGCGTGCTTGAAGAGTGAGAGTACCTGGATTAGTCAGAAAGCTTCCAGACCAGCCTTGTTTGTCATCTCTCCATATTACTTATCAACGAATTATTCAACCTTTGTTTTTATTACCCTCTGGTTTAATAGCCACACTTCAAATTAAAGGGATCATGGTTTTATTTACAACACGAGCTGATATTATGAGCACCTACACGTAATTTTCCAAGCAACCTCTCACACAAGTTCACACAAGCTTGGTGCCACGTTAGGTGCAAAAGAGCATGAGATCTGCAGCTTCCTGAGGAATGAAAGCAACCGCATTTTTGTTGGGTGCCGCACTTTCTTCTGCATCGAAGAAACAACAACGAAACAAAAACTAAATCTAAAAGTTTTAAAAAGTTAAAAGCATAAACTAACCTCCCTCAGGAGAAAGAAAAAAAAAAAAAGACCAAACAAACCCAACCAGCGCCGCACTCCCTGCCCTGCGATGCCGTAAGCTCCGCCTAGGGAAGGGCAATGCCTCCGCAAACAAGTCAGGAGTTCACACCCCGCGCCACGATGGGCGCGAGGCGGCAGGAGTCAAACGGGTCTCCAGGCGGCCCGGAGCC
>NW_011145532.1:0-344 GCF_000146605.3 Meleagris gallopavo
CCCCCCCCCGATAAAAAAAATCCACCACTGTGCCATCGGGCTGCGCGACACCGACGCCTCCTCTTTGTTTTTCCAGGTCGCCTCTGAGCCTTTCGGGCCCTTTGAGGTGAGTTTTAGGGGTGCCGTTGCCGACCGTGGGGGGGTGGGGGGGGGCATTGGGGTTCACGGCGTTCTTCTTCCCCTCCCCCCCTGCAGCCGCTCTCCCCGCCATGAGAAGAAGAAGAAGATCCGTAAATACTGGGACGTTCCCCCCCTGGCTTCGAGCACATCACGCCCATGCAGTACAAAGCCATGCAAGGTAAAACCAGCCCTCGATCCCCAAGAAGTGCTTTGTTTGTTTGGAG
>NW_011145533.1:0-592 GCF_000146605.3 Meleagris gallopavo
GCTCCCTGCCCCCGGAGCCCGACTCGGCCCCGCAGCCAGAGTACCGCAGATCGAAGGGCCGCTCTCCTACAGGGGACGGCGCGGGGAGGGACGCGCAGCGACCCCGCACGGCCTCCGCGCTGCTCCCGCGGCCCCGCGGGGAAGGGGACAGCGAGCGGGAGCCGCTGCGGGAGGGCACTAACCCGTCCTCAGCCTGGGTTCGGTGCGGGCCTGGCCGCCGCTTTGGGCGGGTTCCGGGCACCGAGCGCCGGGCTGCGGACAGAGAACGGCCGGGAACGGGGGTCCCGTCCCGGGAGCACAGCGCTGTGAGTGCAATAAAGCAGCGCGAGTGCGGAGAGCGGCGCTTCTCTCCGCTCGGTTTGAAACCCCTTTTCCATCTGAAAGCCAAATTCACCTTTAAAATACTGGAGCTTTCAGTGTCAACACTTAGGGGTCATTGCTTTCGAACATGTCTTTCTTTCTTTTTTTTTTTTCTAATTCTTTTCCTTTTTTAGAGGTCATAAATAATTTTCACATCCACTATCATGTTGCGGATATTGCTCCCTGCCCACTCGCTCTTTCCGAAGCCAAAGATAGCCGCTATCGGGGATAA
>NW_011145534.1:0-520 GCF_000146605.3 Meleagris gallopavo
AAAGAAAGGAAAAGAAAAGAAAAGAAAAGAAAAGAAAAGAAGAGAAAAGAAAAGAAAAGAAAAGAAAAGAAAAGAAAAGAAAAGAAAAGAAAAGAAAAGAAAAAGAAAAAGAAAAGAAAAGAAAAGAAAAAGAAAAGAAAAGAAAAGAAAAGAAAAGAAAAAAAGAAAAGAAACCCTTAACATTGCTGGCAATATATATATCTTTATATATATAGTGTTCGCAAAGCTGCAATATATAAATGAACTTCCAAAATGAACTATCTTCGTACTAAAGATTTCATGGCAAAATCACAGAATCACAGAATCACAGAATTGTAGGGGTTGGAAGGGACCTCTAGAGATCATCGAGACCAACCGCCCTGCCAAAGCAGGTTCCCTACACCAGGTTGCACAGGTAGGCGTCCAGGCGAGACTTGAATATCTCCAGAGAAGGAGACTCCACAACCTCCCTGGGCAGCCTGTTCCAGTGCTCCGTCACCCTCACCGTAAAGAAGTTCTTGCACACATTTGTGCAGAACTT
>NW_011145535.1:0-936 GCF_000146605.3 Meleagris gallopavo
TCCTCTCTTCCTCCTTTCCCTCTTTCCTCCCTTCTTCCTTTTTTCTTTCTCTCCCTTCCTCCCTTCCTTCCTCCCCCTCTCTCCTTCCCTTCCTCTTTTCCTTTTTTCTCCCCCCTTCCTTCCTTCCTCCCACCCTTCATCTTTTCCTTCTTCCTCTCTTTTTTCCTCCTTTCCTCCCTTCCTCCCATCTTCCCTCCCTCCATCCCCAGAGCTGCAGACCTGACATCCCACCTGTGGCTGCAGAGATGCTCCCATTGCAGACACCACTGCAGTCCCGGTGGCTGTCGGCCGCCCGCCGCCATCCCTCCGACCAGCTCTGTTCTTTCCCAACCCGCTGCATCCCAGCTCCTCCCGGCCTGCAGAGCACTCCTCCGGCACCGGCGGGAAGCCCCCAAACCAGAGCGTTTTCCCACACGCTCGTGGGAGTTTGAATAGGGGAGGAATTGGACCGGTGGGTCCGGCAGGGACACCGCAGGGCGCACGGGGAAAAGCAGGAGCTGCAAAGAGCGACCCGAGGGAGCAGAGGGGAGAACCCGGGGCTGGGGCGCGGGGGACCCCGTGGGGGCTGATGGTGACCGAACCCTTCTCACGCGCTTGGAGCCGTCGGTGGACGCAGGGCCTCAACCTGCAGGGCCCTCCCAGCGCTGCGGGGTGAACCAACCGCACTGCTGAAGTCAAAGTACTCTTTCTAATCCCCCCGCCCGGTTTTCTCTTTCTTTCCAGCTTTCGTCCTCTGCCTCCCCCCGCCCCTCCCTCTGTTCCCACCCCCTTCTGTTTCTCTTTCTCCCTTCTGTCATAAGAAAGTGACTGTGTCCTCGAGGGGACGGTTTTCTTATGCCATTTTATACACTGTGCTTCATGTTTAGAACTTTTTTGCACTAGTTCCTATTACATTTATTTTCCAAACCGGTTTGACAAAAAACAAACAAACAAACA
>NW_011145536.1:0-364 GCF_000146605.3 Meleagris gallopavo
CCCCTCCATAAGGATCTGAGCTCTGGGGTTTCTGTAGGTCCCACACAAACTGTGGGGTTTTTGTAGGTCCCACACGAACTGTGGGGTTTTTGTAGGTCCCACACAAACTGTGGGGTTTTTGTAGGTCCCACACAAACTGTGGGGTTTCTGTAGGTCCCACACAAACTGTGGGGTTTCTGTAGGTCCCACACAAACTGTGGGGTTTTTGTAGGTCCTACCTGTTGTGCTGAGCGCGGCGGTCGCCTGAGGGGCCGGCAGTGCGGGGTTGGGCACCTGGAAATGACACAGCGTGACCCCATAGAGCTGTGGGGTGGCTGTGGGGTCTCTGTGGGTCTCTATGGGTCCCTATGGGTCTCTGTGGTCT
>NW_011145537.1:0-511 GCF_000146605.3 Meleagris gallopavo
TGAGACAGGGGAGATTGAGGTTAGATATTAAAAGGAAGATTTTCACACAGACGCACTGGTGACGCACTGGAACAGGTTGCCCAAGGAGGTTGTGGATGCCCCATCCCTGGAGGCATTCAAGGCCAGCCTGGATATGGCTCTGGGCAGCCTGGTCTGATGGTTGGTGACCCTGCATTTAGCAGGGGGGTTGAAACTAGATGATCATTGTGGTCCTTTTCAACCCAGGCCATTCTATGATTCTATGATTGTATGCATATCTCAGGTTGGAAGGGACCCACAAGGATTATCAAGTCCAACCCCTCGCTCCACAGAGGACCACCCAAATGCAGACAGTCCTCCATCTGCAGCAACTCAGGGCCATGCCCATTGCTCTGGGAAGCCCTTCCATACACACCTCTTTCTTGTGCAGACCCCTTTCCCTAACCCCCAGCTGCCCCTCCCCTGGCACAGCTCCATGCCGTTCCCTCGGGCCCTGTCGCTGTCACCAGGCAGCACAGCTCAGCGCTGCCCT
>NW_011145538.1:0-492 GCF_000146605.3 Meleagris gallopavo
CTTGTGTGGGGCTGACTTATCTTTTTTGAAGAGTGTGTCCTCCATTCTGTAGGGTTCAGAACTGTTGTTTCCCTTGGTCTGGTACAGACAGTGTCTCAACATCCACCTGCAAGGTAGAGAGGAAGAACAAAGAAGCAACCGCAACCTTTGCTTCGGTTCTCTGCCCTTCCCTGCATGGCCCTGCTCACTGGGTTGCTCGTCAGCCAGCCAGGTTGCTCTCTGCTGGGGCTGCCAGTGTCACCATCCCCACTGCCATTGGTAGGTGTGGTGCCAGCACCTGCTGTGTGACCACGTAACGTTAAACCAGGTAGAAATGCTGGGGAGGCGCTGGGGCAAGGTAGGGAGCTGCCAGAGTCCTGTAGGACTCGGAGCAGGTCTTGTGTGGGGCTGACTTATCTTTTTTGAAGAGTGTGTCCTCCATTCTGTAGGGTTCTGAGAACGGTAGTTTACCTGGGTCTGGTACAGAGGGTCTCAACACATCCACCTGCAAGG
>NW_011145539.1:0-336 GCF_000146605.3 Meleagris gallopavo
AATGGGTGGCCTATGGGGTGGCCCAGTAGGAGAAATGGGGCTGTGAGGGGACCCTATAGGGGAAGCGGGACATTTATGGGGTGGCCCTATGGGGGAAGTTGGAGCTGTGAGGGGACCCTATAGCAGAGGAAGAATCTATGGGTTGGCCCTATAGGCAAACTGGGGCTGTGGGACGGCCGTATAGGGGAGGTTGAGTCGTAAGGGAGAAGTGGGGCTGCCAGAGGACCGATCCTATAGCAGACGGGGAACCTATGGGGTGACGCTGTAGGGTCTGTGGGGCGGCCCTATAGGGGCGGGGGGGACCTATGGGGTCTTCAGGGCATTGCGGGAGGGGGC
>NW_011145540.1:0-790 GCF_000146605.3 Meleagris gallopavo
GACACGTGGGGACATTCTAGAGTCATGCGGGGACATTTTGGGGACATTTTGGGGACATTTTGGGGTCGTTCTGGGAACATTTGGAGACACCTTGGGACATTTGGGGACGTGTGGGGACATTTGGGGACATGTGGGGACATGTGGGGACATTTGGGGACATGTGGGGACATGTGGGGACATGTGGGGACATCTCGAGGCCATTTGGGGACGTTTGGGGGACATATGAGAAGACGTGGGGACGTTTTGGGGGACATTTGCGGGATATGGGGGGACGTTTGGGGACATTCGGGGACATCTTGGGGTCCTGGGGGACGTTTGGGGACATTTGGGGACGTTTGGGGACATTTGGGGACGTCACCCACCTTCTCGGTGACGTACTGGCAGCGCTTGAGGTCGTGGTCACCATCTGGGAGGATCTCGGGTTCCACGATGGGGACAATTCCGTTCTGAGGGGGGGACGTGGGGACATCAGCTGGGGGGGGAGGGGACACCCAGGGGACACCAGGGGACACCAGGGGACACCAAACCCCCCAGGTGCCACCAAATCACTCCTAAGTGCCACCAAACCCCCCAGGTGCCACCAAATCACCCCTAAGTGCCACCAAAATCCCCCAGGTGTCACCAAAGCACCTCCAGGTGTCACCAAAGCACCTCTAAGTGCCACCAAATCACTCCTAAGTGCCACCAAACCCCCCCAGGTGCCACCAAATCACCTCTAAGTGCCACCAAATCATCCCTAAGTGCCACCAAAGTCCCCCAGGTGTCACCAAAGCACCTCCAGGTGCCACCA
>NW_011145541.1:0-322 GCF_000146605.3 Meleagris gallopavo
AAGGGGTTTATAACGCTTTGGGGGGGGTTGCTGGGCTGCGCCCCACCTGCAGCTGCTGCCCGAGCTGACCAACCCCGAGGAGCTGCTGTCCTATCTGGGCCCCCCCCGACCTGCCCAGCAGCACCAACGACGATCTGCTCGCCCTCTTCGAGAGCAACTGAGGCCCCTCCCGGCCCCGGGGGGCGGCGGGCGGGCGGGCAGCCCCACGGAGCGGCCCCGTCCCGCAGAGCGCAGCGCTGTACATATGTACAAACACTACCGCCCCGCTCCATTAAAGCCTTTCTCTCCCATGGGCCTCACGCGTGTCCGTGCCCCGCGTGGG
>NW_011145542.1:0-486 GCF_000146605.3 Meleagris gallopavo
GTCGGGGAAGATCCGGGGAGGATCGGAGATAATCGGAACCATTCGGGGACGGTCGGGGAAATTCGGAGTCATTCGGCAGTGGCCGGGGAGGATCGGGGATGATCGGAACCGATCGGGAATGATCGGAACCAATCGGGGACGGTCGGGGAAGATCCGGGGAGGATCGGAGATAATCGGAACCATTCGGGGGCGGTCGGGGAAGATCCGGGGAGGATCGGGGATAATCGGAACCATTCGGGGGCGGTCGGGGAGGATCGGGAGAGGTTCGGGATATGGGGCCATTTGGGGCCATTTGGGGACCATATGGGGCCGTTTGGGGTCATATGGGGCTCACCGGGGGTCCTTTGGGGCCGGGAAGCCGTTGGGCCGGCAGCTCCAGGTACGCCCTATGGGGAGAGAGGGAGCACTTATGGGGCGCCCCACATCCCTATGGGGGTCACCCCACATCCCAAATCCTTTGTAGGGACAACCCCATGTCCGTACGGG
>NW_011145543.1:0-600 GCF_000146605.3 Meleagris gallopavo
GTCAGCGCCGTGCCGGAGGCTTGCGGATCGTGGGCAGCGCCATGGGCTCGGACAAGCGGTGAGTGGCGGTGGGGGAGGCGGGGGCCCGGGGAGGTCGGAGGGAGCGCGCTCTGAGCTCGGCCCGCCGTTCCCGCAGCGTGAGCAGGACGGAGCGCAGCGGCCGTTACGGCTCCATCGTGGAGAGGGAGGATCGCGACGAGCGGGAGTCGCGAAGCCGCCGCAGGGACGACTACAAGCGGTCCAGCGAGGAGCGCCGCGGGGACCGCTACGACGACTATCGCGACTACGACAGCCGAGACTACGACAGCCGAGACTACGACAGCCGCGATAGCCGAGACTGCCGCGACTACGACAGCCGCGACTACGACAGCCGCGATAGCCGGGACTGCAGAGATTACGATAGTCGCGACGGCCGCGACTGCAGGGACTACGACAGCCGCGACTGCCGAGACTACGACAGCCGGGACAGCCGCGATTACGATTGCCGGGACTACGACAGCCGGGATTGCCGGGACTACGACAGCCGCGACAGCAGGGACTACGACAGCCGGGACTACGACAGAGACTACGACAGCCGCGACTACGACAGCCCCGAGGTGA
>NW_011145544.1:0-344 GCF_000146605.3 Meleagris gallopavo
TATCCCCCCCATTCCCTCCTTGTGCCCCACAGTGCCCATAGTGCCCCACAGTGCCCATAGTGCCCCATAGTGCCTAGTAGTGCCCATAGTACCCCACAGTGCCCCATAGTGCCCATAGTGCCCCATAGTGCCCATAGTGCCCACAGTGCCTAGTAGTGCCCATAGTGCCCCACAGTGCCCCACAGTGCCCCATAGTGCTCCATAGTGCCCCATAGTGCCCCATAGTGCCCATAGTGCCCCACAGTGCCCCATAGTGCTCCATAGTGCCCCATAGTGCCCCATAGTGCCCCACAGTGCCCCATAGTGCCCATAGTGCCCCACAGTGCCTAGTAGTGCCCATAGTG
>NW_011145545.1:0-405 GCF_000146605.3 Meleagris gallopavo
AGGCCGTGCAACGCACACCGAACCCAGCCCGAACTTCAGCACAAGAAGCTCTCAGAGGTAAACACAGCGATGCCATTAAAAGCCTTTTTATTTCAACCGATTTCACCTTGTATGTACACGTTATCTCTGCTCCCCCCCCCTTCTTGCTTCCCCCCCCGCCCCCTCTTTCTTTTTTTTTTATTATTTAACTTGACATTTATGGCACACGTGAGCCCCAATTATTTATTTGGGGCTTTCGCTGGGAATTTATTCCTGCTCTTTACAACGGGGCTTTCCTGGCCTGATGTTACTTTTGCTGTAAATAACGCTTAGAAAATGAGAAGGAAAAGAAATTGTGAAGAGGGGAAAATAAAGAAAATGGGGGTGAGGATGGGGGGAAATGAAAAGGGAAAATGGGAAGGGGGG
>NW_011145546.1:0-517 GCF_000146605.3 Meleagris gallopavo
CGTTCTGTGTTAATCTCTCACTGCCTTGAAAGAGATCTTCAACTTTAATGCATTCTGATATATTGATTTTGAAAGACCACTAAGATTTGTACAACAGATGCTTTTAGAGTGCTCATGATTATACCTTTGGGCTAATAGAGAATTAATAGTCGGGCAACTTCTGCATGCCAGATAGAACTAGGGGCATTATTATTTACTGACCCTCGAGAACCAACAATCTGCAGAAAAAGAGAGAGAAAAAACATGGTGGTGGTGAATGTGATAGGCAGTGTCAGCAGGGCGTCCCCTGCTTCAAGGTGCACTTTTCCTCTCTCACCCACCCCAGATTCTCTCTTGCTTTTATTCTTCTCAGGGTCTGAAGGGTATTTTCCATTTGTACACTGCATCCGCATGGCCAGTGCGTGATACAGAGGCCAAATGGAACACCTGCTTGCAGAATAAACTATCAAGGTTAACTCTCTTAGCGTGAGCCTTTGTCTCAGGTGCTGCATGATCATATTTTAAATTCCTGATTAAT
>NW_011145546.1:2655-3122 GCF_000146605.3 Meleagris gallopavo
GGGGGTGGGAGGGAGGGAGGCGATGGGGAACAGTCGGAAGAAATTCTTCCTTGTCGAATTTGTTTAAGCCCTTCCATTATCTGGTGCCAAACAGATAAAAGTTTAGCAGCCGTTCTATCTTTAGTAATAGAAGCCTCCCAGAGTTGTGCGCCAATTTTGTCCTGAAGTTCACCATAAAAAGAGAATGCAGTTTTCAGAAATTCAGGGACATTTTTGCTTAACCATTTGAGAAAAGTAACTAATGCTGAGGTAGATACAGGCTGATTCTGAAACGTTAAAACTAACTGTAAGGCTTCAAGATTTACTTGCTGCTCCTTCGTTAGTGAACTCCCCATAGTTCCCGACTGCTCACCCCCCATCCGGCAGAATGGTGCGGGCGTGCAAATGATCTCTCTGCAGTTCAGTGGAGCGGCGCTGCCGGATGAGTCTGTGGAGCAACGAGGCGGCTATCGGTAGGACAGGACCCG
>NW_011145547.1:0-323 GCF_000146605.3 Meleagris gallopavo
GACCCACTGAGACCCACTGAGACCCACTGGGACCCACACTGACCCACTGAGACCACTGAGACCCACTGGGACCCACTGAGAACCACTGGGACCCACTGAGACCCACACTGACCCACTGAGACCACTGAGGCCCACTGAGACCCACTGAGACCCACACTGACCCACTGAGACCCACTGAGACCCACTGAGACCCACTGGGACCCACTGAGACCCACTGAGACCCACTGAGACCCACTGGGACCCACTGAGACCCACACCGACCCACTGAGACCCACTGAGACCACTGAGGCCCACTGAGACCCACTGAGACCAACTGAGACCCA
>NW_011145548.1:0-395 GCF_000146605.3 Meleagris gallopavo
GCATCACACGTGGTCAGAAGGGTGCATTTGGATCCGGGAAACTCCAATGAAGCGCCAACGGGCAACATGGAAGAAAGAGAAGAAAAACAGATCAAAGGGGTAGAAAACACTGCTGAATCCAAACAGAAAAGAAGACGACGTTGGCACATGGCACTGACATTCCATCAGCACTGGGGAGACCTGAAGATGGGAAGGAAAGCACCCAGTGAAAGCAACGTGAGCACGAGGGACATCCGACACCAAGCCCAGAGCACCTCAGTGAGCGTGTTCAACAGGACACGTCAGGGATCAACGTACCTCGGCACAGAGACTAAGCGTTGGATATTGGCATCCACCTCCGGCTGCGGTTTCCTGCTGCTTCCACCAAGAGCCTGGCTAAAGTCCTGGCACCGCTC
>NW_011145549.1:0-565 GCF_000146605.3 Meleagris gallopavo
AGCGTAGGGGAATTAAATGGTGAAGAGGGGAGGGGGAAAACCTGGAAAGCCGAAGGGAAGGAAAAGACGGCACGTTCGGCAAAGCCAGCTGGCAGGGAGGGGTGAGGCGAGCCCGGGGCGCGCTGCCCCTGGACGGCGCGTTGGCGGAGCGCAGCGGAGCTGCTACGGGCAACTTTGTGAGGGCGCTCACCGGCGGCTGGCGGGAGCAAATCAACTTCCTCCGACTCCGTGACCCTCCTCGGCGGTTCCCTTTCAGCTGCAGCCCCCGCGGCAGCCGTCGAGGGGAGCGGCTCGGAACCCTCTGCAGCTGCAAATCGGAGGAGAAGCACCCGGCAGAATCCAGCGCGCAACATCGGGGAAAGTTTGGAAGGGAGAAGGAGGCGGCGGGGAAAGCCGGGCTGAGCCGCGGGGTGCGCGGTGCGGCTGCTCTTCGCCCGCTGCTCCCTTCAGGCTGGCTGAGGCGATGCTGTACAGCTGGGAGAGCTCTTGGGAGACGCTTTAAAAAAATAAAATAAAATAAGAAAGAGGAAAAAAAAGGAAAAAATAAACAAAACAACTAACCCTT
>NW_011145550.1:0-309 GCF_000146605.3 Meleagris gallopavo
CACTGCCCCATAGGGACCCCAGTGCCCCTACAGAGACCGCAGTGTCCCCATAGGGACCCCAATGTCTCCATTCCCCCCACTGCCCCATAGGGACCCCAGTGCCCCTACAGAGACCCCATTGTCCCCATAGGGACTCCAATGCCCCCATTGCCCCCGCTGCCCCATAGGGACCCCAGTGCCCCTACAAAGACCCCAATGTCCCCATAGGGACCCCAGTGCCCCTACAGAGACCCCGGTGTCCGCATAGGGACCCCAATACCCCCATTGCCCCCACTGCCCTATAGGGACCCCAGTGCCCCTACAGAGACC
>NW_011145551.1:0-763 GCF_000146605.3 Meleagris gallopavo
GGGGGGGGGGTGATGGTCCCGGGTAGGGGAAGGGGGCGCGAGGTGAGAGCGAGGGGAGGACCGGGAAAGGCCCGAAGGAAGCGGGACGGGCCCGCGGTGCACCTGCGCTCCCGGTTCCACTTGATGATGGTGTAGTAGCCCAGCAGGAGGCTGCCGACACCGAGCGCGAAGAGGCTGTAACCTGCGGGCGGGGCGTTAGGAGCACCGGGAGCAGCGCGGGTACCGGCAGCACCGCGCCCGGCCGCCCCCGGAGGGTTTCCCGGTGCCCTCCTCCCCAACCTGAGAAGCCGCGGCGCGGGAGGTGCCGCTTGTAGTCGATGGGGCCGTAGCCGCCCGGCGGCGGCATGTCCTGCTTCACCTTCGGCGCCGCCATCCCGGCAGCCGCGCGCTACGCCACTTCCGCCGAGCGCTACGTCACTTCCGCCGCGCTCGCCGGAAACGCTCTGTAGTGGGAGCGCTGCGCGAGAGCGCCCCCACCCCACGCACCTCCCGCCGAGCGCGGCGGCCTTAAAGGGGAAACGGCACCGAGGAGTCGGTGGGCCCCACCCGGTGCGGAGCGCGCAGCTAAATGCTGGGGTAGGCGCCGAAATGTGCGCGCACGAGCACGCGCGCAGCAAAACGCGTGCCAGAAAGCGCGCTCGGAGATGCGCGCACCGAAAGCGCTCAGAGCTCAGCACCCCCGAGCCCCCTCCTCCCCCCCCCCCACCCCACCGGACCGGTCCGCCGCTGCAGATCGAGGTCACCCCAACCCCCCCGATTAACG
>NW_011145552.1:0-322 GCF_000146605.3 Meleagris gallopavo
AACTTGAAGGGGGGGGCAGGAAGGAATTGGGGGGCAGTATTTGGGGGTCCCTCCACCCTCTCAATGGGTAATTCTGGGGAGCTGTGAGGTTGGGGATCTTAAAGGGGGAAGGTTCAAGATCCAAAGGAGGGGGGATTTATGGGGAAGAGGGGGTCATGGGGGCTCCAAGGGGGAGTCAGGGGGATGGGGGGAGGGTCACGAAGGTGCCCCCCTTTACTCACCACGTCCCCCCAAGCGCAGACATAAGGGGTCCCCGTAGGTCTGGGTGAGGACGTGGAGGTGCTGTGGCCCTCCTGGGTGCAGGAGGTGCAGGGCCCCCCCC
>NW_011145553.1:0-356 GCF_000146605.3 Meleagris gallopavo
ATTAATGAGCTTTCTCCTCGGCATTCCCGGTGCCCCGCCGGTCCCAGCCTTTTTTTTGGGGGGGGTGATGCTGGTTGCTATGGGAACGGCGGGGTCCGGGAAGCGGTGCGTGACGGCGTTTATCACCGCGAGGAATGGGGACAGCGTGGGGTCACAGGGTTTGAAGGAGGGGGGGGAGCGGACGGACCTCCGGGAACCCCCCCGTCGTGGGCATTCCTTTGGGAGTCACCCCCGCGTTAATCCCCGCACGCATTTCCAGCCCCGCGCCGGGTGATGGCGGATAATCCATATGTTTGCCAGGCGGATGCTGCGGGATTTCCACCGCTAATCCAATTGGCAGAGGCGCTTTAGGGCCA
>NW_011145554.1:0-679 GCF_000146605.3 Meleagris gallopavo
CCCCTCCCCGAGGTGTCTCTGTTCCCATCCCGTCGTCCCAGGGCGTCGCATCGCCCCGGGCTGAAGTCCCATCCGAGACGCGCTGGGAGCTCGGTGCCACCCAGCCCTGGGTGCTGCCGTTCGGTGCCGCCTCAGCTGGGTTCTTATCACGGCCCTGGCATCTTATCGGGCAGCTCTTCATCAAGGCTGCCTGCTGGCCCTGAACCTTCCTGGCAGCTCAGAGGGCACCTTTACCCCCCGCAGCCCCACTGCTGTCGGCAGAAGCCCTTTGGGTCTTTTTTTACTTGGGGTTCCGTCCCTCCTTCCCCCGTTCCGGGCACCGCCTGAACCCCGGCGCCGTTCTCCCGCGGTTGGCACAAACCCTCGGGACTCAAAAACTCGGAGCCCACGGCGTCGTGACTCAGCCCCGCATCGCAGCGTTGCCCACGGCTGGGCACGGAGGGGCGCCTCCCCGCGCTATCGATCGGGGTTAATGATCACAGGGACTTTACAGCTCCTCCCGGGGCTGATTGGCCTCGCGCCGTCGGACCAGCGGCCCTAAAGGCTGGCACCCGCCCCGCTCTGCTCACACGGGGTCCTGCAGCAGCCGGGCGGCATCGCAGCGCTGTCAGACCCACCATGGTGGCAGCCGTGGCGCTGGCCGGCGCCCTGCTGGGTGCTCTGCTGGCACTGGTAGGGC
>NW_011145555.1:0-583 GCF_000146605.3 Meleagris gallopavo
GGGAGGAGGACGAGCAGCCGAGCAGAGCGGGCGGGGGATGCGCTACGGGGCCATACCCGGCTCCGCTCCGCGCTCCGCGGCCGCCGCACCGCTGTCCGCCCGCCGGGGAGGGCTCGCACTGCGGCTGTCTCGCCAGCCCTTCCTCCCTCCCCAGCCCTCCTCCTCTCCAATGGTGGCTGAGGAGCGGGCTTTGACACCCGAGGCTCTTTTGCAAACAGCCGCACACACGCACACACACCCCTCTCCCGAAAAAAAAAAATAGCATATATATATATATTATTAATAATAATAAAAAAGCCGGAGAGGTATGGAAGGGAGGCAACGCCAGCACAGGGATTGGTAATAACAATATTTTTTTTACAAATCCCTTTATATGATTGTTCTCTCTATATCTCTCTGTATATATTTTTCTTTTTTCTTTTTTTTTGCTGTGGCCGCTCGCTCCTCCTTTCACCGAGCCCACCCACCTCTGGGAGAGGGGAGAAAGCGAAACGGGCCGTCTCCACTGAAGAATTGGGATCTGAAGCCGCTTTGCCTCGTCCCGAAGTTTGCAGGGGACGGGGATGAGGACGGGGATGGGGCT
>NW_011145556.1:0-474 GCF_000146605.3 Meleagris gallopavo
CCCCTCCCCTTTCTTTTTCTTTTTATCATTATTTCGTGAAGAAGTTGCAAACTTCTCCGCGCAAGCAGCAAAGTTGGTTCTTTTCCCCTCGGGTTCTTTTCCCCTCGCAAAGTGCCATCGGAAAACGTGTGTTTGGCTCTCAGCCGCCCGGAGGTGTCACACCGCGGTCACTTCGGGAAAGTTGGGACAAAGTTTCGTGGGCCGCCCGCACGGGCAGGTGCTGCACGGGGCCGGAGAGCGGCGGCGGCCCCGTCCCGGGGACATAAAATAATCAAAGGGCCTTCGCCCATAAATGTTTACAGCCGCTGACCTTTCCCGGCGCCCCGTCGCACGGCGATTCGTTTTGAGCTTTTACTCTTCGCCCCGAGAAAGGGAAAGTTTGTCAACCTCAGCCCTCGTTGCGTTTCTGAAAAGGGAGAGGGGGGAAAATATTCCGGAACGTCACCGGATCTGGGCCTGAAGCCCGAGCGGCGA
>NW_011145557.1:0-375 GCF_000146605.3 Meleagris gallopavo
TTTGTTAACAGATAATCTCTGTAAGATTGCCTCTTACCTAGTACAAGAATAAACTTCATTAACTTTGTGTGTATTTTTTTATTTCCTTGATTCTGACATCCTAAAAGTAGGCATCCACAAACCCAAGACATCCACAAACATTCCTGCTGAAAAAAGTATTTTTCTGAGATGGAATGTATTCTCTCTGCTTTCTAGGAATTTCATTTCAATTTTTCAAAAAGAAAAAAAAAAAAGAAACAAAGAAAAAACATAGCATAGGCAAGGAAAAGAGAAAATGCTGCCTTTCCTCCAAAAATAACTGTTTTAGGCTTTATAGAAAATTATTTTAAACATGAAATTTTAGGAGAAGTATATGTCAGAAAAGTACAATTGAGA
>NW_011145558.1:0-369 GCF_000146605.3 Meleagris gallopavo
CATCATTTTGAGAGGTCTTGGACAACAGGGGAGGTCCCTGAAGACTGGAGGATAGCCAATGTCACTCCAGTCTTCAAAAAGGGCAAGAAGGAAGATCTGAGTAATTATAGGCCTGTCAGCCTCACCTCCATCCCTGGAAAGGTGATGGAACAGCTTGTGCTGGATACCATCTCCAGACAACTGGGAGAAAAGGAGGTTATCAGGAGTAGTCAGCATGGGTTCACCAAGGGGAGGTAGGTCGTGCTCGACCAACTTGGTGGCCTTCTATGATGCTGTCACCCTTACTGGGTGGATGGGAGAAGAGCGGTAGATGTAATCTACCTTGATTTTAGAAAGGCATTTGATACTGTCTCCCACGACATCCTTATA
>NW_011145559.1:0-348 GCF_000146605.3 Meleagris gallopavo
ATCCCCCCCTTCCTCTCTGGGCAGTTTCTCTGGGTTCCCGTTCAGCTCCTGGGGTGCAACTGTGGGACGATGGGGGTCAAGCAGGGGACAACTGGGGCACAACTGGGAGCAGCTGTGGAATAATGGGACACAGCTGGGGGACAACTGGGGACGGGCGGGAAGTGGAGCTGTGGGGCGGAGCTGTGGGTCCCTGCAGGGCTGCGGAGGCGCCGTGACCCCCGCGCTGCGTCCCACCTTTGTTTGCCGACTTCGGGAACAATTAAACCCCGGGGGTGAACGAACCCCTGGTCTGCGCCAGCCGCGCCCCAAAGCTGCCCCACTGCTGACCCCTGGCCGCCCCACAGCTGC
>NW_011145560.1:0-756 GCF_000146605.3 Meleagris gallopavo
CCTATCCCTGAAGATGCTTGGTACACAGATGGGTCCAGCAAGGGCAACACGAGCAAGTGGAGAGCAATAGCATACCATCTGAATTAGGGGATGAAGGGTAAACATGGGCCGGCTGTAACAAGACAAAAGAATGTAGCAAGCAGGATGAGAACCATTGTATAGGAATGTGAGTAGAGGACAAGATAAGGGTTAACTATTGTATAGGAATGCAGGTAATCAGGATGTGAGACCAGATAAGAAAAGAACATCTTGAAACTCTATTGTAAACTTGAAGAGAACATCACACAAGGAACAGGTCGGGATCGGATTACTTCGGTTGAAGACAATGAGCCTTCATCCCATGACCACCAGAAGAGGACCCCCACTGCCCACGGCGCACGTGCAACAGGGAGGGACCATATGCTGATGGGTTCTCGGAAATGTAAGGAATATGTATACGAATTCCGGGAAAAACACTGATTATGTATTAGTTCGGCCTATATCTGTACCAAGCTTTTGTCCTATGGTGTGCAAGTTCAGAGGAGCTATCCCCCTTGCACCCAGCTTGGCGCCAAATGCTGAATAAAAACATACCTGCTTTATAACCTAACTCTGGGTTATAGAGTTTGATTCCGTAAATCACATCCTTCTACTGAGACAATCTGGTTTGATGAGGGGGATGGTCAGAGCAGCCAATGGGCAGAACTGCAAGCCGTGTGGATGGTTATAACCAAGGAACCTGGTGATGGTATCCTGAATATCTGTACAGATAGTTGG
>NW_011145561.1:0-410 GCF_000146605.3 Meleagris gallopavo
AAACAAACAAACAAACAAGCAAACAGAAACAGCTAAATTTGTTATTTAAATCACACTGAGGAACAATAAATCCAAATAGATCAGAATAGTAAAATAGAATTTAAAAAAAAGAAAGGGATCACTAATCACAGGAGTAGAAAAATAGTGAAATGACATCTACACTTACATGGATACCTGAATAAGTGAGTGAGTGAGTGAGTGAGTGAATGAATGAATGAATGAATGAGTGAATGAATGAATGAATGAATGAATGAATGAATGAATGAATGAATGAATGAGTGAATGAATGATTGAATGAATGAATGAGTGAGTGAATGAGTGAATGAGTGAATGAGTGAATGAATGAATGAGTGAATGAGTGAATGAGTGAATGAATGAATGAATGAATGAATGAATGAATGAGTGAATGA
>NW_011145562.1:0-647 GCF_000146605.3 Meleagris gallopavo
CCTGGTCTGGTGGTTAGCGACCCCGCACACAGCAGGGGGGTTGGAACTAGATGAGTATTGCGGTCCTTTTCAACCCAGCCCATTCTACGAAGCCACGTGCTCCCAGCCCAACCCGCACAACGACGGGCATCGCATCGCGTACGGCGCGGCTACCACCGCACGTGTCCCCGAACCCCGAGCTGGAAGGGACCAAAGCGACCACCGAGCCCCGCCCCACACAGCATCCGCAACCCTACGGCCGAGAGCGGCGTCCCACGGCGCGGCTCCCCTCTCCTCCCCTTCCCCCCCTCCCCCTCCTCCCCCATCCCCGCACGGCCCGTACCGAGGTGCAGGGTGAGGTTGACGGCGGCGGGGTGCTGCACGCCGGCCAGCATGCTCTGGCTCTGCCACCAGGTGCTGTCGGCCTGGCTGTTGTAGTCGGTGAGGAAGGAGGCGCCGTGCCGCAGGTGGGGCTGGGAGGCGTCGCACAGGTGGCACGACTGGGTGACGCCGGTGACGCCGGTCTGCACGCAGTACTCCTCGGCCGGCGTGCCGCACGTGTTGGTGGCCACCACCGTGGCGTTGAAAGCGGCGTTGACGAACTCGGGCATGCAGCGCTGCGGCCGCCCGCTCCGCTCCTCCGCGCACTCGTCCATCGCCGCGCCGCC
>NW_011145563.1:0-791 GCF_000146605.3 Meleagris gallopavo
GGCTTCTGAACACCTGTGGGCGGGGCCTGGGAGTGCTATGGGGCAGCTCCATAGATCTATGGCGGCGGGACAGCAATCTATGGGGCAGCCCCACACCATCGGTGTCACGCGTCTATGGGGCAGCCCCACACATCGATGGGGCGCTGATCTTGTGTGGGGCAGCCCTACACATCTATGGGGTGTTGATCCGGATCTATGGGGCAGCCCCACAGAATTCACGTTACACATCTGTGGGGCAGCCCCACACGACATCGATGGGGCGCCGATCCGGATCTATGGGGCAGCCCCCCAGCTGCACTGTGCCCCCCGCTCCGTGTGCCCCATAGGGGTGGGGAGGATCCATAGGGCAGCCGTAGGGCAGCGCTGCCCCAAACCTGTGGGGAGAAACGCGCCGTGCTGCCCCACAGACCCCACACATCTATGGGGCCCGCCCTGAAACCCCGCCCACCTCAAGCCACGCCCCCCTGTGGGAGCCACACCCCTCCTTAAAGCTCCGCCCACCTGTGACCACGCCCCCACAAAAGTCCCTCCCCCTTTTCCCCTTATCCCATAGCTCCACCCACACAGACCACGCCCACACCCGAAGCCCCGCCCGCTCCCGTTCAGCCAATAGCTCTGCAAGCTCGTGGTCACGCCCTTACCGTAGCCCCGCCCCTTCGCAGGCCACGCCCATGTTAGTACTAAACCGCGCCCCTTCCTTAGCTCCGCCCACCCTGAGCCACGCCTCTGCATTCAGAGCCCCGCCCACGCTCGACTTAGCCACGCCCCCTCTCCTAAACCCCACCCACCTC
>NW_011145564.1:0-497 GCF_000146605.3 Meleagris gallopavo
AAACTTGATGCTGGGGGAGTGCAGTCAGTAATTCTATGTATATATATATATGTAGACGTGTGTGTAGTGCATCTTAATCATTGTTTGTTTTTTTGTATATATGTATATGTATTAAGGATGATGTAGTGATGTAGAATAAGGGGTGGAATGTCATGGTTTTATTTTTTTGGTTTTCTGTATTCTGCATCATAACATCATGCAGTGCACTGGGAGTTAAAGTGTTAATGCTCCAATTCCAGGCACCTATCCCTATACATTACAGAAGTCACGGGATCTGGCCCTTCTGGGTGGGGCGGTCTCTTACTGCCTGGCAGTGGGTGCTGGAGGGTGCTTTCCTAGCCGTTCCAAGCTTTTCAGGTTTGACTCAGTCTCAGGAACTCTCTCTCTCCTATCTTATTTATTAGTCTCAATTTCAATTAGATTGTATTATATGTTGTGTTATCTTGCATTCTGGTATCATAGTTAGTAAAATAAGTTTTCCTCCATAGATTGTTGCC
>NW_011145565.1:0-388 GCF_000146605.3 Meleagris gallopavo
CCCCAAAACCCCACATCCAGCCCCAAAACAGGGATGTCCCCAAATCCCCACATCCAGCCCCAAAACCCCACATCCAGCCCCACAACTCCACATCCAGCCCCAAAACAGGGACGTCCCCAAATAAATGGGGACATCACCAAACCCCACATCCAGCCCCAAATCTCCACATCCAGCCCCAAATCTCCACATCCAGCCCCAAATCTCCACATCCAGCCCCAAAACCCCACATCCAGCCCCAAAACCCCACATCCAGCCCCAAAACAGGGATGTCCCCAAATCCCCACATCCAGCCCCAAAACCCCACATCCAGCCCCAAAACAGGGATGTCCCCAAATAAACGGGGACGTCACCAAAACCCCACATCCAGCCCCAAAACCCCACATCCAGC
>NW_011145566.1:0-645 GCF_000146605.3 Meleagris gallopavo
GCGCGCCGATGAGGGCAGAGCCCCGGGCCGGTGCGTGCACGGGGAGCAGCAGCAGGGCGCCCACAGCTCAGCACATGCACAGCACGGCCTCGTGCCTCAGTTTCCCCGGCTGCAGCCCTCCCCACCCAACAGCATCCCCCCCCCACTGCCGGGTTATTTTGGGGCGCCGCTGTCTGTGCCGTGCAGAGGAGTGGGGGGGCCATTCGCACCCATTGTATGGGTAAATCTCCCCCCACCCCACCCGGGCCCCGTGCAGAGTGCCCGCTTAATCCACCCGCTCTTGTTTGCACAGCAAAGTGCTGCCCCGACGGATTCCTCCCGGCCAGCCTGCGGGGGGGTCCGGCCCTCGCTGCCCCCGGCGCCGCGCTGGGTGCCGCTGCTCGTGCAACGTGATGGCACGCTGCAGTGCACACGCACACACACACACACACACACACGATGTGCTGTGTGCAGCCCTGCGTGGCGGTGCCGGGTGCAGGAATGCGGTGGTGGGCGGCGAGCGGAGCCGGGGGGGCGATGAGCTCATCCCTCCACCCTGCACACACACACACAGCCCCCCTCCATCACCCGCTGTGACCGCAGCACACAGCTATGCGGCCCGGCCGGCAGCGGGGGAGCCCGGCGACGTGGCCCTGCGGTGATGGC
>NW_011145567.1:0-600 GCF_000146605.3 Meleagris gallopavo
AAGCGGTCCTTGGGGAGCCCCTCACCCACCTGCAGAGCCCCCACCGGGTTACACTCTGACTGCGGGGGGGGCACGGGCGCCTTCACCTCCAGGGGGGGACCCCTGTGTGGGGCGGAGGGGCACAACATGAGGAGGGCATCCAGGACCCCCCCACCTCCTGGCCAAGACCCCCAGTTTGAGGGGGGCCAGGGAGGGGCATCAGGGCGCTGGGAGCTGGGGGGGGGCTTGGTGCCCCCCACCCCCTGACCTGGGGGAAGGAGGGAGCACAGCGGGGGCCGGGGGGGCGGCTGTGGGGCCGGGTTCTGCCAGGGGCTCTGAGGGGAAAGGAGAGCTTGGGAACAGAAGGTGACACGTTAACGCCCGAGCCGCCCCCCCCAGCCCCAAACCTCCCTCCAAAATCCTAACAGGAAACCTGCAGTTTCCCCCTGGACCCCCCCTCCAGGCATCCCCAGTTCTCCTGGCTCCCCCCAGAACAAGCCTCAATGCTCCCACGAGCCCCCAGACCCACCCAGAGCCTCTTAACCCCTCCCAGACAACTCCAACCCCCCCAGTCTTACCAAGCAGCCTCAATTCAGACCCTAAGCCCCCAACCCCCCACCC
>NW_011145568.1:0-594 GCF_000146605.3 Meleagris gallopavo
AGCCAGGCGAGGCAGCAAGCGGCCACGCAGCGTCCCGCCGGCCGCCCCATGGTCCCGCGGAGGGACGCGCACAGCGGGCTTGGTAGTGGCGGAGCGCCGCCCTCCGATTGGTCCGCCCCGCCGCGCGTCACCTGTTGTCAGGAGAACTGCCTCCCCGAGTTTGGGGCGGGGCGGGGCGCGGCTGTGCGGGACGGAACGGGGCTGGCGCTGCGGGAACTGGGCAGAGGGCAGGGGAAGTGGCGTGGGGAGACGAGAGAAAAAAGTAAGGAGAGGGGGAAAGTGAAGGGAATGAGGAAAAAAAGAGGAAGTGAAAGGAAAGTGGAGTGAGGAAAAAGCCTTGCAAAATGGGGGAAAATAAAGAACAAAAAGGAGAAGCTGACTTAATTACTCCAACAGAATCCAAGAAAAGTAACAAAAAAGTAACTAAAATACAAAAGGAAATGGAGTGAAAATTCCAAGAGGACAAAGAGTGAAAAATTGACAAACCTGAGCTAATTAATATAATGGCAATTAGAGTTAAAAGTTTTTAAAAAGCGATAGAAGAAAAGGAGCACCAATAATAGCAGACGTCGAAGTAAAAGAACGGAAATTGGA
>NW_011145569.1:0-453 GCF_000146605.3 Meleagris gallopavo
CCCCTCTGCCCCATAACCTCCGGGGCGCAGCACCCACCTTGGCCATGATACCCGCGTACGCCATGTACAGGTGATCCTTCTCCAACTTGCTGTGGGGCACAGCGGGGTGGGCTCAGTGGGGCGGACCCCGATTTGGGGGGGGTCACTTCCCCTTATTAATTTTGGGGGGGGTCCCACCTTTTCTCGGTCAGCGCCGTGCGGCTGAAGTGCAGGATGAGCTGATGCAGCGGGTCTGGCTTCTTGTCCTTCTCCTCTTCCTCCTCCTCCTCCTCCTCCCCTGATTTCTGTGGGGTCTGGGGTCAATGTAGGCCCCCAGACCCCCATGCGCACCCCCAGACCCCCATGTGTGCCCCCAGACCCACTTTTGTGCCCCCAGACCCTCAATGTGCACCCCCAGACCCCCCATGTGCACCTTCAGACCCCCTGTGTGAACCCCCAGACCCCCCAAATGTA
>NW_011145570.1:0-373 GCF_000146605.3 Meleagris gallopavo
GGAGCCCTTGAAGGGGTTGTTGGCGCTGAACTCGCGCCATTTGGCGCCCAGGATGGTCATCATCTTGGACATGGGGATCTTGGGGTTCTTCTTGGCGATCAGCGGCCTGCGGCGGGCGGCAGCGCGGCTGGGAATCCCCCTAAGGGACCCCGGAGGGCACCAAGGTGCTCCCACGGAGACCCCAGGGGCTGCAAGGCACCCAAAGGTGCCCACAAAGCACCCCAGGGGGCCTTCAGCTGCCCACAAAGCACCCAAAGGTACCCACAAAGCACCCAAAGGTGCCCACAAAGCACCCCAGGGGCCTTCAGCTGCCCACAAAGCACCCAAAGGTACCCACAAAGCACCCAAAGGTGCCCACAAAGCACCCCAGGGG
>NW_011145571.1:0-457 GCF_000146605.3 Meleagris gallopavo
GTAGGCGGGCGGGCGGCCCGGGAGGTGGGGGAATGGTTGAGAGGGGAGCGACGTGGGGTGCGGGGGGCGGTGGGGCTGAAGGGGCTGAGGCTCGCAACCCTCCCCCCCTCCACGCTGTGATTGCGGGTAGAGTGGAGCGGCGGCACGGGGTGGCAAAGGGGGTTGGGGGACAACGGGGCAACGGAGCTGCCGTTGTACGCGGTGGGTAAGAGCGCGGTTTAAGGGAGAAGCCATCCCGTCGGATTCGGGTGTTGCGCGGCTCGATGGGCTGCGGGGCTTTGGGGTGGTTGGGGAACCCCGTTTCGCCGACGGGACGCTCGTCCCTTGGTATCCGGTCACAGCAGGGCGGCACTGAGGTGCGACCGCTTCCTGAGACGCGCCCGCGTCGGGTGGCACTGCCCAGCGGCACCGAGCACCGCGCGGGCACAGCCGGGCGGCCGCCGCACGGCTCCCGTGG
>NW_011145572.1:0-343 GCF_000146605.3 Meleagris gallopavo
GGGGGAGGGGGGGCAACCCCCAGTAACCCGTGGACCCCCAAAGTGGGGAGAGGGCAGGCGACCCCGATAGTGAGACCCCAAATGGGGGAACGAGGCACCCCATAGAGGGGACCCCAAATAGGGAGGGCTCACCCCATAACCTGACCCCAAATGGGGAGGGGAAACCCCATAACCTGACCCCAAAGCGGGGAGGGGGCAGCACCCCATAGTGAGACCCCAAATGGGGAGCAGCACCCCATAGAGGGACCCTAAATAGGGAGGGCTCACCCCATAACCTGACCCCAAAGCGGGGAGGGGGCAGCACCCCATAGTGAGACCCCAAATGGGGAGCAGCACCCCATAG
>NW_011145573.1:0-618 GCF_000146605.3 Meleagris gallopavo
CCATCCCATCCCATCCCATCCCATCCCATCCCACTCCTGGCACCTGCCCCACATGCACTACCCACTCACACTTTTTCCTTTGCCTCAGCAGTCCTTCCCAAGAACACCTTCTCTGTCTCAGGCCATGCACTTCCCAGCCCCGGTCCCTGCTGGTACCATGTCCCAGACCTGTGTTTTCTGGCTTCATCTCGTGGTTAAAAGAGGGAGAAGATGCATGGCTGAAGAGGAAGGGGTGAAGCTGGAGGTACCGGCTGTGTGTTCACAAACCATAAAGAACGAGTTTAAGCATCGAGAAGATTAGCTGGAGTCTGGTGAGGTCTCTGCTGAAGTCCCGCAACTAAGAGGTCCTATTTCACTTTTATTTGTTATTTTGTAGGGAGCGATACCGCAGCCACGAGTCACTTGAAGCAAGAGGACTCACCCTCATTTCACGGCGCCGTTCCCGCGCTGGGCGCGCGGTGCGGCCGAGCCCAGGTGCATCTCTGTGGTGCTCCTTCCATCAGGACGGCGATTTCATGGCTCACCACCCGCCTGCGCACACAACACGGACGGGAACGCCGCAGGAAGCCCGTCTGCCTGCTGCTCTGCGCTCAGCCGCGCGGCGGGGCGGCTAGAAGC
>NW_011145574.1:0-583 GCF_000146605.3 Meleagris gallopavo
TCGGTGACCGCGGAACCAACGGCCAAACTCCGTGCCCGGCTTTCCGGCTTCTCTCCGGCAAAAGCACTTTTTAAATGTATGTATTTATTTATTTATTTTGACCACCGGTGTCTCAATAAATCTTAGCGGAGCGCTGGTTCACCCATTAATAGGATCAAATAAGCGTCCTGCAGCACTGTTTACTTCAGCCCGCGCATCCCATTAAGCAGTTGCCGGGCTGCCCCATAAAAGCGACGCCACGAGCGAGAACGCCCTCCGCTCCTTTAACTTAGCCGCACGTCGGGGGACGGAGCTACACTTCCCGGCCCCCGCGGTGGTCCCAGCGCTCGCCGTACTCCGGGGAAACCATGCACCAGGTGGCTGTGCATGGTCAGACACAAGAAGTGTTCTGCCAGCTCCCGAAATGTTACCGAGCTCCGCAGGTGAAGCGGTTGGTGGGTATGGGTTGGTTCCTGCTCTAGGATCATGGGAGCTGCCATCGGGAGGGGTGACCCAGCAGCCTTGAAGCCACCAAGCCCCAAGCAGTATTGATTCTTCTGCTGTCCAAGAAATAATGAGTTAATATGAATTAAATAAAAAGACA
>NW_011145575.1:0-391 GCF_000146605.3 Meleagris gallopavo
TTTGCCGTGCCGTGCCTTGCCTTCTTTTCCCTCTCCCCTCCCTTTTCCCTTTCCCTTTCCTTGACATGAAACCTGCACATCCCCACGACACCTCCGCCACTTCTGCGCACCCTTCTGGACCAATCCAAGCACGCCCTGGACCCACCTGCGCACCATCTGGGTGTCCCAAACCCCTCCACACATCTCCACATTCTTCCGCATCACTCCAGGCCTGGATAGGGGGCTCGCGGCGAATCTGTGCAGGGAAAGGTGTGAGCGGGGCTTCTGCCACGTAAAAAGAGGGGCTGGAAGCAGACAAAGCTTGCAAGGGGGAAACCCAGGGGCTGCAGGAGGCTTCTATGGAGTGGAAAGGGGGTCTGAGGATGGACAGAGGGGGTTGTGAGGGGGAGAA
>NW_011145576.1:0-365 GCF_000146605.3 Meleagris gallopavo
TCCCCCCTCCCAACATCGTAGCCCCAAATCGTCCCCAAACGACCCCCAGATTGGGGTCTCCTGACCCCCCTCCCCAAAATCTCTCGCAGGCGCTGTGTGGCCGCACCATGCAGGAGAGCTACGAGGCGCTGATGCTGATGGGTGAGCGGGGCCGACCCCATGGGGGGACCCCAAACGTCCCCCAAAATGGGACCCCAAAAAGGTCCCCCATCGCTGTCCCCATCGTTGTCCCCCATCGTTGTCTCCAATGTCCCCCAAAACGGGACCCCAAAATGTTCCCCCATCGTTGTCCCCATCGTTGTCCCCCAACGTCCCCCATAATGGGACCCCAAAATGTTCCCCCATCGTTGTCCCCATCGTTGTCC
>NW_011145577.1:0-381 GCF_000146605.3 Meleagris gallopavo
GACCCTCCATAGTGAACCTCTGTAGGGATCCCCCAAAGGACACCCTATAGAGACCCCCCTCCATAGGGACCCCCCCACAGGGTCTTCTCCTACAAACACCCCCCTTCATAGGAACACCTCATAGGGACACCCCATAGCGAACCTCGCCCATAGGGACACCCCATAGGGACACCCCATAATGAGCCCCCCCTCCTAGGGGCCCCCAATAGGGAACCCCCACGTGCCCCCCCCCATAGTGAGGCCCTCCTCTTAGGGCCCCCCCTATAGGGATGGACACTCATAAGGGCTGCCCCCATAAAGATCCTTCCTTAGGGTCTCCCCCACGGGAACCCCCTGTAGGGACACCCCGTAGTGATCCCCCCCCATAGAGACCCCCACCTA
>NW_011145578.1:0-388 GCF_000146605.3 Meleagris gallopavo
AGAAACCCCGCAGTGCCCCATAGAAACCCCGCAGTGCCCCATAGAAACCCCACAGCGCCCCATCGAAACCCCACAGTGCCCCATAGAAACCCCACAGTGCCCCATAGAAACCTTACAGTGCCCCATAGTGCTCCATAGAAACCCCATAGTTCCCCATAGAAACCCCACAGCGCCCCATCGAAACCCTACAGTGCCCCATAACGTCCCATAGAAACCCCACAGCGCCCCATCGAAACCCTACAGTGCCCCACAGCGCCCCATAGAAACCCCACAGTTCCCCATAGAAACCCCACAGCGCCCCATAGAAACCCTACAGTGCCCCATAGCGCCCCATAGCACCCCTATATCCCCCACAGCACCCCGTAACACTTTGCAGTGCCCCATAGCA
>NW_011145579.1:0-448 GCF_000146605.3 Meleagris gallopavo
CTTATTCTACATCACTACATCATGCTTAATTTATATACGTATATATGAATAAACAAATGATGATTAAAATGCATTACACACATGTCTATGTACATATACATAGAATTATTGACTGCACTCCCCCAGCATCAAGTTTCCTTGTGGTACACATTGAACATCTCCGTTTTTTTGCATTACCCACCAAGTGGACCCAGGGACGGTTGAGATTCCAGATCCGCGCTCGCTGCGTAATCAGTGCAATCCACTTACTCCAAGTGGCATCAGTAGCATGATGGGTGGAGGGACCCTTTCCCTTGAACATCCAGTTCAGCACTGGCAGTCGAGGTGCCAGAAGGAGCTGTGTTTCTGTACCGATTACTTCGGAAGCAGCCCGAACCCCCTCATACGCGGCTAAGATCTCCTTCTCAGTTGGAGTGTAGCACTCTTCAGACCCTCTGTACGCCCGACT
>NW_011145580.1:0-690 GCF_000146605.3 Meleagris gallopavo
CCCTGAGCCTTCTCTTCTCCAGACTAAACAATCCCAACTCCCTCAGCTGCTCCTCATAAGACTTGTGCTCCAGACCCCTCACCAGTTTTGTTGCCCTTCTCTGGACATGCTCCAGGGCTTCAATGTCTTTCCTGTAGTGATGGGCCCAAAACTGAACACAGTACTCGAGGTGCAGCCTCACCAGTGCTGAGTACAGGGGGGTGATCATCTCCCTGCTCCTGCTGGCCACACTATTTCTAATGCAGCCCAGGATGCTGTTGGCTCTCTTGGCCACCCGGGCACACTGTTGGCTCATGTTCAGCTGAGCATCAACCAACACCCCCAGGTCTTTTTGCTCTTCACAATCATCCAGCCACTCGTCCCCAAGCCTATAACGCTGCTTGGGGTTGTTGCAGCCAAAGTGCAGGACCCGACACTTGGCCTTGTTGAACCTCATCCCATTCACCTCAGCCCAGCGATCCAACTTATCTAAATTCCTCTGAAGGGCCTCACAGAATCACAGAATTGTAGGGGTTGGAAGGGACCTCTAGAGATCATCGAGACCAACCCCCCTGCCAAAGCAGGCTCCCTACACCAGGTCGCACAGGTAGGCGTCCAGGCGAGACTTGAATATCTCCAGAGAAGGAGACTCCACAACCTCCCTGGGCAGCCTGTTCCAGTGCTCCGTCACCCTCACCGTGAAGAAGTTCT
>NW_011145581.1:0-376 GCF_000146605.3 Meleagris gallopavo
TTCCCCCCCCCCATAGGAGAAAGTTCTGGAACTGCTCACCTCCTCCCACACCCAGCTGGAGGCCCTTCAGACCCGCATCCCCAAGTAAGAAATTTTTTGGGTTAAAAAATCCCGGATTTGGGACAAAAAAAAAATAAAATAAAATAAAAAAATCCCATAAAAATCATCATCCCCGAAAAAGAAAGCGACCAATCGGGCGGCTCCGAGAGGTCACGTGACCCCCCCCCCAGGTACCTATTGGATCGCGGCGACGCCGTGGCCAAAGCTGTGAAAAATCCCCACGTGGTGAGAGGGGAATTTTGGGGTGAAAAAGGGGAAATTTGGGGCTTCTGTGGGGTCTATGGGTCTCTATGGGTCTCTATGGGGCTCTATGGAG
>NW_011145582.1:0-577 GCF_000146605.3 Meleagris gallopavo
AAGAAAAAAGAACAGAAACATTTCAAAAGGTTAAAGGTGTGGATTGAAAAAGTCTCAGCCAAAAATATTTCTGAAGAATGTTTAACTTTATTTATGTATTACTTTTCCTTCCCAAGAAAGCACGATCTCACTTCTCTAGCAAAATTGATGTGTCCTTATCTTGCTGGAGAAAGGGCCTCTTACCATGGCACAAAGCTGCTAGAGTTTCCCAGGATGCATGAACAACAGTTTCTCCACTTTTCCAGTCTTTCCACTTTAGCACTTTGGAGTTAATGCTTTGGGGTTTGGCAGAACTCCTGGCTTACCCTAATGTACCCAGATTTTAGCTCTGTGGAGGATGAAAAAAAGAGGCTTAATTTGCCATTCCCAGTCCCCCAGATTCCTTCTCTCCAATCTGAAATGTCTGGGACATTACTGAGAAAAACACTGCAATGTTTTGTTCAGTAGTTGGCAAAGCAATGCTCCTTGCATTCCTTGCATGGTGCTTTTTTCCATTGGATTTTTTCAGTGCTGTGCACATGTGCATGCAGATACTTAGACAGACAGACAGACAGACACACACACACACACAGACACA
>NW_011145583.1:0-346 GCF_000146605.3 Meleagris gallopavo
CACATCGCGATATCCCACCCCCACATCGCGATATCCTGCCCCCACATTGCGATATCCCACCCCCGTATCGCGATATCCCACCCTGACATCGCGATATCCCACCCTGACATCGCGATATCCCACCCCCCACATCGCGATATTCCACCCCCACGTCGCGATATCCCACCCCCACGTCGCGATATCCCACCCCCACGTCGCGATATGCCCTGTCGCGACACCCGCCCCGTTGCAGGTCAGTGACTGGTGGGAGCAGTTCGTTTACCTGCGCAGCCGCGGCCCCCTGATGGTCAACAGCAACTACTATGCCATGGTGAGACCCCCCCCAAATAGGGACCCCCCCCCAAAT
>NW_011145584.1:0-440 GCF_000146605.3 Meleagris gallopavo
GGGGGGGGGAAGAGGGGAAAATTGAGAGGAAAAATGGGAGAAGTTGAAGGGAAAGCGATGGGAAATGCTGGGAGACATTGGGGGAAATGGGGGGTGGAAAATGAGGAGAAATGGGGGGAATGAGGGGAAAAAGTGGGGAAATGGGGAAAAGTGAGGGGAAATGTGGGGAAATGTGGGGAGAAATGTGAAAAAATGAGGGGAAATGAGGGGGAAATGGAGGGGAAAATGAATGGGGAAATTGGGGGAAAATTAAGGGGAAAAAAGTGGGGAAAGGGATGGGAAAATAGAGGGGAAAATTGGGAGGAAAATGGGGAAAATGAGGGAAATTGGTGGGGAAAAGTTGATTGGAAATGGTTGGAAAAGCTGTGAGAAAATAGAGGAGAAACTGAGGGGAAATGGGGGGAGAATGATGGGAAAAACTGGAGAAATGGGGGAAAATT
>NW_011145585.1:0-379 GCF_000146605.3 Meleagris gallopavo
GCGAAAAAGGGTTGGGAAAGGGTTGGTTGTTTACTTGTTAATTTGTTTTTATCTGGTGTCAGTCAGTCGCCATCCTGTTGTTTCCAAGATGTCTCAGTGCTTCTTGTCGTCTTGATATGGTGATTTGCTTCCAAGTCTTCGTTAAACAAGGAGCACCGGGGCGGGGGATGATGCCAGGCCTTCCGATGTCTCTTGAGGCGCCTCCTCGGGCATGCCGTCACTTGTTCTCTGGCTTGATCTCGTGCAGGCTATTCTTGCAGTGTGTATGACAAAATATACCTATCTACACCTATCTACACCTATCTACAGAGCGTGCGTTCCTGGGAAGGGTCATCTAGAGGATAAGTGACGTAAACTATCAGAGATCTTCCCCGAGTTA
>NW_011145586.1:0-325 GCF_000146605.3 Meleagris gallopavo
GATCCAGCAAGGGCAATCCGAGCAAGTGGAGAGCAATAGCATACCATCCTTCTACTGAGACAATCTGGTTTGATGAGGGGGATGGTCAGAGCAGCCAATGGGCAGAACTGCGAGCCGTGTGGATGGTTATAACTAAGGAACCCGGTGATGGTATCCTGAACATCCGTACGGATAGTTGGGCTGTGTACCGAGGGCTCACTTTGTGGATTGCATAGTAGGCCACCCAAGAATGGACTATCTATGCCCGGCTGATCTGGGGCAAGGACATGTGGTTAGACATAAGGAATACAGTCAAACACAGGACTGTACGTGTCTACCATGTTTC
>NW_011145587.1:0-459 GCF_000146605.3 Meleagris gallopavo
CACACCCGCATTCGGGACTGCCTTCATCATGTGGGGGACCCCAAAATTCCTATAGGGACACCCCGCACATCCTATGGGACCCCAAAATCCCATATGGGACACCCCGCACATCCTATGGGGACCCCAAAACCCCCATAGGGGACACCCCGCACATCCTATGGGACCCCAAAACCCCATATGGGACACCCCGCACATCCTATGGGACCCCAAAACCCCATATGGGACACCCCGCACATCCTATGGGGACCCCAAAACCCCATATGGGACCCCCCGCACATCCTATGGGGACCCCAAAATCCCATATGGGACACCCCGCACATCCTATGGGGACCCCAAAACCCCATAGGGGACACCCCGCACATCCTATGGGACCCCAAAACCCCATATGGGACACCCCGCACATCCTATGGGGACCCCAAAACTCCCCGTCATCACACGGAGGACCCCAAATCCTATATG
>NW_011145588.1:0-625 GCF_000146605.3 Meleagris gallopavo
CCGCCAGCCCGATCCTGTGGGGAGGGGGAGGGGGAGACTGGGGGCACTACGGAGAGAGGGGCTCTTGGGGGAGCATGGGGGGGTCGTGGGGACACGGTGGGTCTAGAGAGACATGGGGATATATGGGATAATGGGGGGGGTTACGGGGTGATGGAGAAACGTCGGAGGCGTCTACAGAGTCAGAAGGGTTATGGGGGGACGCGGGGGGGCTGGGAGGACCTGGGGATTCTGAGTTGATGGAGGCTATGGGGAGGTTTATGGGGAGACTCGTCTGGTGTGACAAAGGGGACATACGGGGCGGTGGGGATATGGGGAAGCTGTGGATGATGTAGAGGCTATGGAGTTCCCGGGGTACACGGGGGTTACGGGGGAACATGGGGGCCAACGGGGACACAGAGGGCTATGGGTCACCGGTGGGGCAAAGGGGAGACGGGAGCAATGGGGGGAGCGGAGGAGCCGAGGGGCCACGGGGCGTTGTGGGTCACTCACCCGTCGGTGGCGGCGGTCACCAGAGCCACTTTCCCTTCCAGGGTCCTCCCGGAATTAGGGGCAGCCCCCCCGGACAAAGCCCGCAGCCCCGCTCGCCCCGTGACGCCCCACATCGCCCCGCTCCGCCCCACGGCCT
>NW_011145589.1:0-627 GCF_000146605.3 Meleagris gallopavo
CCCCCCCGGCACGGGGTCACTGCTGGGTGCCACCCCCGAGTGCTGCGACACCAGGATCTGGGGAGTGGGGGAATGTATGAGAGATGGGGGGAGTTCCAATCCCCACTCCCCCCACCCCAAAGAAGTGCACTCACCCCCATCTGTGCCCGTAGCAGCACCTGCCCCCCCCCCGGACAGTGGCAGCCACGTGTCCAGGGTCAGCGCCTCGGCTGCCAGCAGTTGGGACAGGGGGAGGCTGAGTGCACCCAGTGCCTGCCCCCCCCCGTCCTGCACCTGGGGGGGCAACGGGCAGCAAGGTGTTGGGCGGCCCCCATAGGGCAGCACCCCATAGAGCAGCCCACTCCCACATAGGGCAGCCCATCCCCCTAGGAAATAAGGAACCCCCCCGATCACAGGGCAGCCTCCATAGAGCAGCCCTCCCCCGCCATAAAGCAGCCCCCCACAATAAAGCAGCCCCCCCATAGCGAAACTCCCCCCGAGGGCAGCCCTTCTCCTACAATCAAACCCCACAGGGGATCCCTCCCCCCATAGGGAACCCCCCGTTCCCCATAGGACAGAATCCCCATAAGGCAAACCCCATAGGGACCACGACCCATCGGGCAGCCCCCCTATTGAGCAGCCCCCCCC
>NW_011145590.1:0-413 GCF_000146605.3 Meleagris gallopavo
TATTCTTGGAGAAAAGGGTATTTCGTGTAAAACAGGTATTTGTGGAGAAAGGGGTATTTTTGTGTAAAAACAGGTATTTGTGAGAGAAAAAGGGGTATTTTCGTGTAAAAACAGGTATTTGTGTTAGAAAATGGGGTATTTTCGTGTAAAAACAGGTATTTCATGAGAAAAATGGGTATTTGTGTTAGAAAAAGGGGTATTTTCGTGTAGAAACAAACACTAACCCTTACCCTAACCCTAACCCTAAGCCTAACCCTAATCCTAACCCTAAGCTTAACCCTACCCAAACCCGAACCCTAACACTAAAAATACACTAACCGTAACTCTAATCCTACCAAAACCACTTTTTTACCGGTAAATACCGGTTTTTACACGAAAATACCCCTTTTTCTCCCACAAATACCTGTTTTTAC
>NW_011145591.1:0-524 GCF_000146605.3 Meleagris gallopavo
TGGGGGGTGGGGGCGGTTGGTTGGAAGGATCTCACAGTTCTGGTTCCAGCCCCTCTGTGTATGGATGTCCTTCAGTACTTCTGTATGGCTGTACATCAGAGCTCGTGTATGGCTGTAGTTCAGTGCTTGTGTCACTGTGTGGGCGCATCGTGCCATCCGTAGGGATGGGCATCCGTATGTGGGGACGTGTGCTCCTCTCAGGGCTGTGCTTCTGGGACAAACTACCTCGGAGAGCCTTTGGACATCCGTGGGGTTTGTGGAGGGCTGCGTGCTTCTGTGCCGAACGAGCTGAATGGCCTGTGTGCTTCTGAGTACAGGGAGCAGAGTGGTGGGGCAGGGCAGGGCAGGCTGCTGGGTGCAGGGAGCAGCATGGCAGAGCATAGCAGGGCAGGGCAGGGTATGGCATAGCAGGGCATGGCTGCTGGGTACAGGGAGCAGCATGGCAGGCCATGGCATAGCAGGGCATGGCTGCTGGGTGCAGGGAGCAGCATGGCAGGGCATAGCAGGGCATGGCTGCTGGGTGT
>NW_011145591.1:3401-5164 GCF_000146605.3 Meleagris gallopavo
CTGCGATCAATTAGAGTTTGATGCTAACGAACCCTTCCCGCGTCTTTGTCCATGGGAGAAAGATCTGGAAAAGGCCCGACATCTGGTTCAGATCGGGGGATAATTGCAGGTTGAGAGTGGGTGGGTTTTTTCCTTCCGGAACTTTCCAAGCTGGATGCGATGTCCTCGCACACATGTGGTCCCAATTAGGGCTGGTCGGATGGAAAGGGCAGCTGCTACTAATTATGGGCTCATTAGGGGTGGGAACATCCCTAGGTCCTCCAACAACCCTGAGTCCTCCAAGGTCCCCGAGACCTCTAAGGTCCCCAGCTCCTCCAACAACCCCGAGTCCTCCAAGATCCCCAAGACCTCCATGGTCCCCAGGTCCTCCAACAATGCCATGTCCTCCAAGAACCCCAAGACCCCTGAGTCCTCCAAGGTCCTTAAGTCCTCCAACAACCCCAAAACCTCCAAGGTCCCCAAGTCCTCCAGCTACCCAGAGTCCTAAAATATCCTGAAGTCCTCCAAGATCCCCAAGACCTCCATGTTGCCCAGGTCCTCCAGCAACCCCAAGTCTTCCAAGATCCCAAAGACCTCCAGAGTCCTCAAGTCCTCCAATAACCCCAAGTCCTCCAAGATCCTTAAGTCCTCCAGCAACCCCAAGTCTTCCATCAACCCAAGATCTCCAACAACCCCATGTCCTCCAAAAACCCCAAGATCTCCAGGATCCCCAAGTCCTCCAAGGTCACCAAGTTTACCAACAACTCCAAGTCTTCCAACAGTCCCGAGACCTCCAAGATCCCCTGGTTCTCCAAGAACTTGAAGTCCTCCAAGATCCCCAGTATCCCCAAGTCCTCTGAGACCTCCAAGACCCCAAGTCCTCCAGCAATCCCAAGAACTCCAAGGTCTCCAAGTCCTCCAACAAACCCAAATCCTGCAAGACCTCAAGTCCTCCAAAAAACTCCAAGTCCTCCAAAAAACCCCAATTCCTCCAACAATCCCAAGTCCTCCAACAAACCAGAGTCCTCCAAGATCCTAAGACCTCCAGAGTCCTCAAGTTCTCCAACAGCCCCAAGTCCTCCATCGTCCTTAAGTCCTCCAGGACACCCAAGTCCTCCAAGAACCCCAAGACCCCCGAGTCCTCCAAGACCCCAAGTCCTCCAAGGTCCTCAAGATCTTCCAAGATCCCAAGACTTCCAAGGTCACCAAGTCCTCCAAGAACCCCAAATTCTCCAAGACCCCAAGTCCTCCAAGGTCCCCAGGAGCTCCAATAACCCCAAGACCTCCAGCAACCTCGAGTCCTCCAACAACCACAAGTCCTCCAAGATTCTTAAGTCCTCCACAAACCTCAAGTCCTCCAGGACCACCATGTTCTCAAACAACCCCAAGTCCTCCAAGATCCCCAAGACCTCCAACTACCCCAAATCCTCCAAGACCCCAAGTCTTCCAACGTCCCCAACACCTACAGCAGCCCCAACACCTCCAGCAACCCCAAGTCCTCCACCAACCTCGAGTCCTGCATGAGCCTCAAGTCCTCTAGGACCTCCATGTCCTCCAACAAACCTGAGTCCTCCAAGATCCTTAAGTCCTCCAAGACCCCCAAATCCTCCAAGGTCCCCAAGACCCCAAGTCCTCCAAAAACCCCAAGTCCTCCAAGGTTCTTAAGTCCTTCACGAACCTCAAGTCCTTCACGAACCTCAAGTCCTTCAGGACCTCCATGTCCTCAAACAACCCCAAGCCTTTCAAGACCCCAAATCCTCCAAGGTCCCCAAGACCTCCAGCAA
>NW_011145591.1:5757-5863 GCF_000146605.3 Meleagris gallopavo
AATGAATCTCCATTAATTGAGATGTTAATTAAAGCTCTCCCAACCCCATCTTGTTCCATAGATGGGCATCACAGCGGTGACCCGTGGAGCTCCTCCAGTGGGATGA
>NW_011145591.1:5876-10385 GCF_000146605.3 Meleagris gallopavo
GATGAACCAATCTGGTTATGGGGGGATGCTGGGCAACTCCTCGCACCTCCCGCAGTCCGGCAGCTACTGCAGTCTGCATCCCCACGACCGACTGGTAATGGGGTGACCAAAGGGGTTGGGAGGGTCCTGGAACGTGAAAAAGGAGTGGGGTGGATGGTTTGGGTGGGTCCTGGAAGGTGGAAGAGGTGTAGGATGGTTGTGTTGGTCGGATGGGTTTTATAGGATAAGAAAGTTGTAGGATTGTTGGGTTGGAAGGGTCTTGAAAGATTAAAGAGGCATAGGATGATGATAAAGTGTTGGGAAGATCCTGGAAGGTCGAAAAGGAGTATGAGGTGGTTGGGTTGGGTGGGTCCTGGAAGGTGAAAGAGTTGTAGGATGGTTGTGTAGGGTTGGATGGGTTTTATAGGGTGAGAAAGCTGTAGGCTTTTTGGGTTGGAAGGGTCCTGAAAGATTAAAGAGGCATAGGATGATGGATTGGGAAGGTCTTGGAAGGTTAGAAAGTTGTTGGGTGATCGAGTTGGTTTGGAAGGGTCCTTAAAGGTGTTGGAGCTATTTTATGTTTGCGTTGGGAGGATTCTTAAAGAGCCTAGGGATGAAAAAATGGGTTGGAACGGTCCTGAAAGATGAGTAAAGCATGGAAAGGTAGGGATGGGAAGGTCCTGGAAGGGTCGTAGTTAATTCCAATGGCTGTTTTTGCAGAGCTACCCATCGCACTCGTCAGCAGACATCAATTCCAGTCTTCCTCCGATGTCCACCTTTCACCGCAGCGGCACCAATCACTACAGCGCCTCGTCCTGCACCCCTCCAGCCAACGGGACAGATGGGATCATGGGTGAGAGGCGGATTAATTCATGCTAATGAGCACAAATATGCAATTCGTTTCGAAGCGACCGGAAAGGGGATTGAGTTGAAAGGGTCCTTGAAGATGAAAAAGGTGTTGAGTGGGCAGATGGGTTGGAATAGTTCTGATATATAGAGGAGGATTGGAGTAGTTGAGTTGGAAAGGTCCTTAAAGATTAAAGGGCTGAAGGATAATGAAAGGTTTTGGGTAGGAAAGGTCCTGGAAGGTGAAAGAGCTGTAGGATGATGAAATGAGATGGGTTAGAAAGGTCCTTGAAGGTGAAATAGTGAAAGGGCAATGAAATGGGTTGGGTTGGAAAGGTCCTGGAAGATAAATATGTGTGCTATTTTCCCATCTGTTTTCACACTGGATCTCTTGTTTTCCAGCCAACAGAGGAAGCGGGGCGGCCGGCAGCTCGCAGACTGGCGATGCGCTGGGGAAAGCACTTGCATCTGTAAGGACCTCTTGCTTTCAGCACCCTAATTAGCCCGTTTTAATTAGAATTGGGAGCCTGGAGGTTGAGAAGATGAGCAGCAAAAAGGACCTTAGAGGTCCGCCATGGTTATTTTCTGGGCACAGTGGGTTCCATTGAGTTCTCATGAGAGCCTCTTTACTTTTCGGTTTCCATTTTGGTTTCGCACCCGTTTCGATGCTCCATTTACCAAAGACTCTCTTAACGAGATTAATTAGCGACTCCGGTACCCATCAAAGGGCCGCGTTGTTTTATCTAAGCCATGTTAATCACTTTATTTGCATCACGAGGCCGGTCCGCGTTTTTCACCGCGTCCGTTTGCGCTGCCTCCCGATTAACCGTGTATCGTCTCTTATTAAAGATCTATTCTCCAGATCACACCAACACCAGCTTCCCATCAAATCCTTCAACTCCTGTCGGTTCTCCCCCTTCTCTCTCAGGTATTGTTGTTACAATATTCTCTTTTTAAACCACGGGTTGCTTTTTTTTCTTTTTTTTAAAATTGGGGGAAGATTCACCCCGAATCCGCCCCGCCGGAGCCACGCCATCCCATGTCGCCATCGCGCTGCCGATTTTCTCCTTTTCCACCTCAAATCCTCATCCCTTCCCTCCCACCTTGAACCAAAAAAAAAAACCCACAAAAAAGTAGCTTGAAACAGTTTTCCTTTGCACCTTTCTAACGGTAATTCCGATTTTGCTGTTAGCAGGCACAGCTGTTTGGTCTAGAAATGGAGGTCAAGCGTCATCATCTCCCAATTATGAAGGTCCCTTACACTCTTTGGTATGTTTCCATCGACGACCTCCTCTTCCTCCTCCTCGGGGTTAATTAATTGCTCTCCTTTTTGTTCCATTTCTCATCCATACCCTCCCCCCTCCACACGCAGGTTTTGCTTTCGGTAGGCAAATTTGGGCCTCGAGGTGGACGAAGTTTTGGAGCCCACCAGCGTGATGCGGCTCCTTCAGGTTGGACAAGGATGGGTGCTGGTTGGTGATCCAGGATGGGTGCAGCTCGTTGCCCAAGGATGGATGCTATTCTTTGGCCCAGCATGGGTGCTACTTGTTGACTCAGGATGGGTGCTGGTCAGGCAGGATGGATGCATCTCACTGGCCCAGTTTGGGTGCTGGTCTATAGCCAAGGATGGGTGCTGGTCAGTAGCAGAAGATGGGTGCTGATCTCTGGCCAAGGATGGGTGCTACTCATTGGCCAAGGATGGGTGCTGGTCACTGGCCAAAGATGGGTGCTGCTCATTGGCCAAGGATGGGTGCTGGTCTTTGGCTGAAGATGGGTGCTGGTTATTGACCCGGCATGGGTGCTGGGCTTTGGTCACAGATAGATGCTGATCATTTCCCAAAGATGGGTGCTGCTTGTTAGCCCAAGATGGGTGCTGATCAGCAACCAGGGATGGGTGCTGGTATTTTGCCAAAGGTGGATGCTGGTCTTTGGCTGAATATGGGTGCTGGTCACTGGCTGAGGATGGTGCTGGTTGGTAGTCAGGGATGGCTGCTGCTTGTTGGCCAGTGATGGGTGCTGGTTGTTGACTCAGGATGGGCGCTGGTCGTTGAACCACAGTGGATCCTGATCATTACCTGAGGATGGGTGCTGGTCACTGGCCCAGTTTGGGTGCATGTCAATAGCCAAGGATGAGTGCTGCTCATTGGCCAAGGATGGGTGCTGCTCATTGGCCAAGGATGGGTGCTGCTCACTGGCCCAGTTTGGGTGCTGATCAGTAGCCAAAGATGGGTGCTGGATGTTGACCCAGGCTGGGTGCTGCTCATTGTCTGAGGATGGGTGCTGCTCATTGGTCAAGGATGGGTGCTGGTCTCTGGCCCCAGATGGGTGCTGATCTCTGACCCAGGAGGGATACTGGTTGCTGGCCCAGTTTGGGTGCTGGTCAGTAGCCAAGGATGGGTGCTGGTTTTGGCTGAAGATGGGTGCTGCTCATTGCCCAAGGATGGGTGCTGGTTGGCCAAGGATAAGTGCTGCTCATTGCCCAAGGTTGGGTGCTGGTTATTGACTCAAGATGGGTGCTGCTCATTGGCCATGGATGGGTGCTGCTCACTGGCCAAATATGGGTGCTGCTCTTTGGTTGAAGATGGATGCTGCTCATTCCCCATGGATGGGTGCTGCTCATTGGCCATGGATGGGTGCTGGTCACTGGCCAAATATGGGTGCTGGTCGTTGACCAAGGATGGGTGCTGGTCTTTGGCTGAAGATGGGTGCTGGTCTGTGGTCCAGTTTGGGTGCTGGTCAATAGCCAGGGATGGGTGCTGGTTGTTGACCCAGGATGGGTGCTGCTCATTGGCTGAAGGTGGGTGCTGACGATTGCCCAAGGGTGGGTGCTGGTTGTTGACCCAGGATGCGTGCTGGTCACTGACCAAATATGGGTGCTGGTCGTTGACCAAGGATGGGTGCTGGTCTTTGTCTGAAGATGGGTGCTGCTCATTGCCCAAGGATGGATGCTGATCATTTCCCAAGGATGGGTGCTGGTTGTTGGCCATGGATGGGTGCTATTCATTGGCCCAGGATGGGTGCTGCTCATTGGCTGAAGATGGGTGCTGGCCATTGCCCAAGGATGGGTGCTGGATGTTGACTCAAAATGGGTGCTGCTCATTGGCCCAGGATGGGAGCTGGTCATTGGCCAAGGATGGGTGCTGGAGGTTGACCCAGGATGGGTGCTGCTCGTTGACCAAGGATGGGTGCTGATCAGTTGCCAAGGATGAGTGCTGGTCAATAAGACAAAGATGGGTGCTGCTCATAGCCCACGGATGGGTGCTGGTGAATAGCCAGGGATGGGTGCTGGTCAGTAGTCAAATACGGGTGCTGCTCATTGGCCAAGGATGGGTGCTGATCATTTCCCAAGGATGGGTGCTGGCTGTTGGCCATGGATGAGTGCTGCTCATTGGCTGAAGATGGGTGCTGGCCATTGCCCGAGGATGGGTGCTGGTTGTTGCCTCAGGATGGGTGCTGGTCACTGACCAGATATGGGTGCTGGTCTTTGGCTGAAGATGGGTGCTGGTCTGTGGTCCAGTTTGGGTTCTGGCCGATACCCAGGGATGGGTGCTGGTCCTCAACCATGGATGTGTGCTGCTCACCATCCCGGAGTCCTTCAAGCTCTTTCAGGTGCGGTCCCACAGGCAGGCAGGGGGTGGAATTGAGTTCCAGTTTCTCCTTTATTTCTACTTTTTTGTGTGTGTG
>NW_011145592.1:0-301 GCF_000146605.3 Meleagris gallopavo
AAATGCATCCCATAATACATCCTGCCTCCCCCCCCAAAAAATCCATCCTATAGAATCCCATAGAAACACCGTAGAAACCCCGTAGAACCCCATAGCACCCCATAGAAGCCCCCCTAACCCATGTAGCCCCCCTTAAACCCCTCATAACCCCTCATGGAACCCCATAGAAACCCCCAAAACCCCATAGCCCCCCATAACCTCCCATAGCCCCCCACAGAACCCCATATCTCCCATAGAACCCCATAGGACCCTCCAAAACCCCTTAGAAAGACCATATTAACCCCCCCATAGAACCCCCCCA
>NW_011145593.1:0-694 GCF_000146605.3 Meleagris gallopavo
AGAAAGAAAGAAGGAAAGAACAAAAGAAAGGAAGAACGAAAGAAAGGAAGAAAGAAAGAAGGAAAGAAAGGAAGAAAGGAAGAAAGGAAGAAAAAAGTAGAGCAATAGTAAATAATTGTACTTACTGACAGTCACCCAAATTTGATGAGGCTTGTAGCTGCTGTTACTGTAATTAATGCTGTAGGACTACTTAGTGACTATAAATTTTTAAGGTTATTTTTTCCAGTATAAAGTCTAATAAGCTTTATTAAGGGCATCCAATATCTGACCCTCAGGCCAGTTATTTCAAATTTTCTTACATGTATGCAGACTGATCCCTTCTGGAACAGATTGGTCACTTCCATTTGCACACCATTCAGTTTGGGGCTGCCACTGATGTAGTATACTTCATACCCTTTTTCCACACAATGTGCTGCAGATTGACTGTGTGATTTGTTCAAAGCAAGGTGTTTGAATCTATGTGCTGCATGTCATGAGGCATGGTTTGGGAGCAAATGGGAGAGCAAAGTTCACTGAGTTAGCATCAGAGGACTGTAAGGGGACTGTTTAAGGTCAACTGTATAGCCTCTGGTGTGTGCCATGTGTGAAGGTGCTCCCAGGTTGCCTGCCAGCAGGCAGCCCCAGATGAGCTGGCAGGTATGCAGGATGAAAGATCAGGATACTGTTACTCAGGAGAAAAGCAGAGTTATTTGAT
>NW_011145594.1:0-869 GCF_000146605.3 Meleagris gallopavo
TGTTTTTTAATTAATTTTGCTCTTCAAGAAGACAATAGAAAAATTTAAAATAGAAAATCAGTGTTTGTTGCCAGAGAATTCTTAGATAAGTTTAGTCAAATCATTTAACTTCTCTCCAGAAGACACTGGAGACAGAGACAGAGATATCTCCATTACTTGAAATTTAAGCTTCAGTCAAAAGACATTGGTCTTAACATTTCATGCTGAGTTGTTATAATGCTTAGACCAAGTGGAGCTCGATGACTACTGCAGTGCAAATGCATGTGAGGAATTGATCTACTTCTTACAAAAGTCTATCCAGATCTACTTCTTACTCACTGGCTTTATGTTTCTTTACTTAATTGCTGATTAGATGGAGGAATACCCCTGTTAAAAAATATTTTCATAAAACAAGATGTAAAGAATAGTGGGATCTTCTCCATTGTTTTTGTAGAAAAACTATAAAGAATGTTGAGACAACAAGTGGCATATATCAAACAAATACGATCGGTTCCCTTGAGATATATTTAGAGCAGATTTCTCTGACATCTGAATCGCTTAATTTCCCTGTCATTTTCACTATGACAGGAGGAAGATGCTTTCTGCTGGTGTAGTAGAAAGAGGTGATGCCATTTCTAAAAGGCATTCTCAAAACAGCAGTAGTTGGTCACCTTTGTGCTGTGATTCAGCCTCTTTCCCAAATGTATTTTGTTTCAGAACAAAGATGTAAATGATGTTCTATCTCTTAAGTCAGTATTTCTTCATACAAAACAGAGAGTATAAACTTCCTCTGGCCATTAGTAGAATATCTGGGACTTCCCAAAGCAGCTTACAAAGGAGAAATTGCACAAATATTTCATTTTTTTTCATTGCATTTAATCAGAAGCATT
>NW_011145595.1:0-312 GCF_000146605.3 Meleagris gallopavo
CAAAAAATCCCAATGGGAACACAAGGGGAACCCCAAAAGGATCCCAATGGGAACACAATGGGAACTACAGTGGGAATCCCAATGGGAACCCCAATAGGAACCTCAATAGGATCCCAATGGGAATCCCAATGGGAACCCCAATAAGATCCCAATGGGAATCCCAATGGGAACTGCAATGGAATCCCAATGGGAACGGCAATGGGAATCCCAATGGGAACCCCAGTAAGATCCCTATGGGAATCCCAATAGGAAACCCCAAAAGGATCCCAAAGGAAACCACAACGGGAATTGCAATGGGATCCCAATGTGAAC
>NW_011145596.1:0-881 GCF_000146605.3 Meleagris gallopavo
CTCCACATCTTCCTGGCAGTGGAATGTATGTTTAATTTTCTGCAGGAAAACGCTTGTGCCAAATGACAAAGGCAAGAACAGTTCCTGTAGAATGTCTGTGAGAAAGCAGCTCGTTGTCAGCTGGAATCAGGAGTTATTTCAGCCCCCCATGGGCTGATCTGGAGAAAGGCTGTGCCAAGGTATTACAGATATCTTCTGATGTGTCTGAAGAATTTTTGGCCTGCGCAGTAGGGATAATTCTGCAGAGCTGGTGGTTTGCTTGATTAATCTGAAAGACAAGAAAGATCAATAAATAACAAAAAACAAAACAAATAAAAAACCCACCAGATATATTGATATCTACATTATGTACTACACGATTCCTTTCAGCTATATATATATATATATATATTAAATAAGAAAGTGTAGAGCTGCCTGTTCCCTTATCCATCCTTTCTAGCTCCAAGTTAAATAAGAAATGCTATTCCTGTCAACTGGAAGATGTATTCTGGGAAGAATGGTTTTCAAACTATTTGCTTTTCTTTAAGACGTTTAGTTATGGAAACAACAACAACAACAACAACAAGAAAACAAGAAATAAACAAACAACAACGTCTACATTCTGAAAATGAAAACAAAACCCTCCTGACTTTCTCTTGACTGACTTAAGAGTCTAACACATTCAATGCGGATTTTTAAGGAACACCCAAAACACTGTCACAGGAAAGGAGGGAGTTGCTCTTTTACCTATCAAACCTTGCACATCTTTGAGTGTCTGCAACAACTGCAATGTATGAAGGCACCCCCAAGAAGTGGAGGGCAATGATGGCAGCATACTTACATGAATCCTTGATGAAATAGCTACAGTCCTGACAAAAACCTCCCAGCAGTATATACTGATC
>NW_011145597.1:0-362 GCF_000146605.3 Meleagris gallopavo
CGCGCCGCTCCCGGTCCCCGCCCGACCCCAACAGGCATCTGGCTGAGCCGGGGGGTGATGGAGGGGACGGGAGAGGGGGAAGAATCCCCGCGGGTTGTTTTCCTTAATCAAGCGGTGGATACGCAGCGTTTGGGTTAATGGCTGAGTAATGAGCGGGGATACACTGCAGAGCCTGGTACTGGAAGCCCGGTGCGAGCGGCGGCGTGGGCACGGCGGGGTAAGGAGTGCCGTGAGAGGCAGCGGTAGCAACGCGCCGCCACCGTGCATTGAAATCATGTTCCTCAGCTAAAACCCCAACTCTACAACTTCTTGAATTCATGCTATCGACTATTCAAAAAATATAACAACAACAACAACAACCA
>NW_011145598.1:0-449 GCF_000146605.3 Meleagris gallopavo
AATCTGATGAGGTTTAACAAAAGCAAGTGTAGAGTCTTGCATTTAGGGAGGAATAATTGCATGCACCAGAACAAGTTGGGGGATGATCAGATGGAGGCGAGCTCTGCGGAGAGGGACCTGGGCGTCCTGGTGGACGACAGGTTGGCCATGAGCCAGCAGTGTGCCCTCGTGGCCAAAAAGGCCAATGGCATTCTGGGGTGCATTAAGAAGAGCGTGTCCAGCAGGTCGAGGGAGGTGATCCTCCCCCTCTACTCTGCCCTGGTAAGGCCTCATCTGGAGTACTGTGTCCAGTTCTGGGCTCCCCAGTACAAGAAAGACAGGGATCTCTTGGAAAGAGTCCAGCGGAGGGCCACAAAGATGGGGAAGGGCCTGGAGCATCTCCCCTATGAAGAAAGGCTAAGTCGAACTCGGGTCTGTTAGCCTTGAGAAAAGACGACTGAGAGGGGACC
>NW_011145599.1:0-645 GCF_000146605.3 Meleagris gallopavo
AAACGTGGAGGAGAATTCCATGGGATTTTTGGGGTGAAAAAGTGGAGAAATGGGTTTGAGAAGATGAAAATAAGGTAAAGGTGGGGGGAAAGATAGAGAAGAAGGGAATTTTGTGGGATTTTTGGGGTGAAAGAACGGAGAAATGGGTCTGAGGGTATGAAAAGAAAACAAAAGGGGGAAAAGGGGGAAAATAAGGGAATTCCATGGGATTTTTGGGATGAAAGAGTGGAGAAATGGGTCTGAGAGTATGAAAATAAGGCAAAGGTGGGGGGAAAGATGGAGAAGAAGGGAATTTCGTGGGATTTTTGGGGTGAAAGAATGGAGAAATGGGTCTGAGGATATGAAAATAAAATGAAAGTGGGGGGAGGGAGGAGAGGGAGAGAATTTCGTGGGATTTTTGGGGTGAAACAGTGGAGAAATGGGTCCGAGGGAATGAAAATAAAATGAAAGTGGGGGGAGGGAGGAGAAGAAGGGAATTCCATGGGATTTTTGGGGTGAAAAAGTGGAGAAATGGGTCTGAGGGTACGGGGGGAGAAAAGTGGAAAAGAAGGGAATTTCATGGGATTTTTGGGGTGAAAGAGTGGAGAAATGGGTCCGAGGGAATGAAAATAAAATGGAAGTGGGGGGAGGGGGGAGAAGGAGGAA
>NW_011145600.1:0-571 GCF_000146605.3 Meleagris gallopavo
CACCACCACCGTATGGTTTGGGACCCCAATAAAAGGAGACACCCCACAGCCGCCCCCCGGGAGGATTTCGGGTGACCTCACCCCTATGGGTGCCATTGGGTGCTGCCAGCCTCACCCCACCACCTTCATTTTTTTTTGGGGTCCCCCCCCAGGTCCCGTCTTCGTCGAGCTCCCCATCGATGTCCTCTACCCCTTCCACGTGGTGGAAAAGGAGGTGGGAGGCCCCAAAACCCCCGGGGGCTGCGGGGGAAGCTGCTACAGTGGTGAGCACCCATCCCACCCCCCACCCACCCATGGGTGCTGCCGGTGACCCCGAAGGCTCGACGACCCCAAAACCGTCCCTTTGTGCCAGGTACCTGCAGAATTACGTCCGGAACCTCTTTGCAGGAGCCTGGGAGCCCCGGGATGTCACCCCACTGCCTGTGGGGGTGCCTTTGGCCACCGAGGATGAGGTGGGTTTTGTCCCTAAGGTTTGGGTTTTGGGGGTTTTGGGGTTTTGGGGGTTTGGGGGTTTTGGGGTTTCGGGTCTGGTTGGGGTCAATCGGAGGGCGATGGAGGTGGTGTTTGGGGG